>NC_034200.2:5118643-5323643 GCF_002021735.2 Oncorhynchus kisutch | reverse complement strand
CAGCATACAATTACATTCTCGATGATTCTGCGCTTCTAATTTTGTGGCAACAGTTTGGGGAAGGCCCTTTCCTGTTTCAGCATGACAATGTCCCTGTGCACAAAGCGAGGTCCATACAGAAATGGTTTGAGATTGGTGTGGAAGAACTTGACTTGCCTGCACAGAGTCCTGACCTCAACCCCATCGAACACCTTTGGAATGCATTGGAACGCAGACTGTGAGCCAGGCCTAATCGCCCAATATCAGTGCCCGACCTCACTAATGCTCTTGTGGCTGAATGGAAGCAAGACCCATGCAGCAATGCTCCAACATTTAGTGGAAAGTCTTCCCAGAAGAGTGGAGGCTGTTATAGCAACAAAGGGGTGACCAACTCCATATTAATGTACATGATTTTGGAATGAGATGTTCAAGCAGGTGTCCACATACTTTTGCCTCATGTAGTGTATGTGTGTGCATGTGTGTGATTTGAGTGAGATAGAGATTGGGACCACCATCCTGCACATCATCAAAGGGCATACCGAAACAGCAGTATTACCACAGTGTTTCCTTGGAGTTAAAACATTGGAAAGAGCAGATTCCCCATAATAGCCTGTCCTGGCTAATACCAGTGTTTCCGCTATATTAATTTAGCAGTCCCACACAATTTTTTATTTCTGCAAACGCTCTTTTAAGGTCAAAGTGACAAGTTACAACAAGTTACATATCGTCCTCAGATTCTCATCAGATTGTCAGAGAAACCTCCAAGATAACTAGCTAGGTAGCTTGTAATCCTTGGAGTGTAGCCAACCCATAGAGAGAGATCGTGGACTCTACTGCCCAAAAGACCATTTTAGCATGGGCAGCGCCATTGAGGACTTTCACCATTTTGAAGTAGTCAACTGTGTGGGACTTCCTATGGTTTAAGGAAGGATCACATGATTCCATCCAGGTCATCAGAAGGGATCAGCCAATGAATTATACTTGTGAGCAAACATTCCATAACTACAGGCATTTAATTGCCAGCCTTTGTTTTATACCTGTTCAAACAACACACTCAAGGTGGCAGTATGCAGCCTTTCAGTTTCTTTACCAACTCATAGGAGTAGTAGATAAAGAATCTTGACAACTTCAAAATGGTGATGGCCCATGCTCTCACAGACATCATAATGGGATAGATACAATGTTGTGTCATCTAACTATCTCTTTGAGCCAACACTATTAATAGATATATGTCAAAATAAAAATAGCTAAGATACAGTAGCGTTACGCTAGCTAAATACATGTTGGGGTTCATACAGAATTGGCCAGTGATGATAAAATAAGTTTCAAAGGAAGATAACATAATTACGTTTTCATGAATTTGGGGGGCTGCTGAAATAAATCCTAGGGGAAACACTGCTAATACAGTGATTGAGATGGAGACAGTGTACTAGGCTTCAGTACCTAGGATAATGGATGAGAGGAATCAAGTCAATTGTATTTGTCTTTTGCACAGGCTGCGAATGGTGTACACAGTAAAATGAGATGCTTAGAATAATGAGTCACTGCAGTCTGCAGTACACTGACAACTAGCTTAATCTGTAATTATACACATCTGCTTTACACAATCAGATACGCACACACCTGCTCATGTTTAAATATAGCAACACGTAACAGTGTTTCACTATTTCCCCCCCACTGCCTAACCCGAGACTTCTGTTGAATGGAACATTTTAGTGTAGAATATAATATTCATTTAACGAACTGCTCCTGTCTCTCTCCCCTCCTCCCACCTCTCCCTTCTACTAATGTATCTGTGCTTCATATCTAGAACAATCTGACCCTGGCAACTCTCACACACACACACACACACACACACACACACACACACACACACACACACACACACACACACACACACACACACACACACACACACACACACACACACACACACAGCATTGTGTTCTTGTTGGTCTGTGGTTAGATCAGAGGGTGTGTGTGATTGTGAGGTTGTGATGGGAACAAGAGCATGTCTTTATTCTCAGTGTCAGCCGTCCCTGTCCCTTCTCTAAACAGATTCCCTTTCTATCCCCACCCATACAATGATTAGCTCTCACACACACACACACACACACACACACACACACACACACACACACACACACACACACACACACACACACACACACACACACACACACACACACACACACACACACACACACACACACACACACACACACACACACATACAGCTACACCGCTTTGCTGGGCTACACCACCTGTGACCTTTCCTGCAATGAGCAGTTCACCTAGCATTACATAGCCAGTTACCCACTCACACACATACACAGCCAACAAGCTATTTAGTCAGTTAGCAGGCCCATTATAGTCAACCATTAGACAGGTGAGAGAAGGGCTTCGGGGCAGAGCTATTCACTTAGCTTATCTCAATCAACAACTATTCACGCCATCGCTACCTCTCTGCCAGAGAGGTGAAGGATGAATCGTGTTGCCACTGGACTGGTAAACCACTCTGGCATCTCTCTCTCTCTCTACACCTTTCTCTTCATTTGTTCTCTTTCACTCTCCCACATGCACGTACGTACATACACACACAATCACAAATCAAATACCATTGTATTTTTTCACATGCTTCATAAAGAACAGGTGTAGACTAACATTGAAATGCTTACTTGCGAGTCATTTTCCAACAATGCAGATTTAAAGATAAAACAAAAATTGAAATAGTGACACGAGGAATAAAATAAATATTCAGTGAATAACGAATAACAATAACGAGTAAAAATAACATGGCTATATACAGGGGGTACCAGGTAATAACATGGCTATATACAGGGAGTACCAGGTAATAACATGGCTATATACAAGGAGTACCAGGTAATAACATGGCTATATACAAGGAGTACCAGGTAATAACATGGCTATATACAAGGAGTACCAGGTAATAACATGGTTATATACAGGGAGTACCAGGTAATAACATGGTTATATACAGGGAGTACCAGGTAATAACATGGCTATATACAGGGAGTACCAGGTAATAACATGGCTATAAACAGGGAGTACCAGGTAATAACATGGCTATATACAGGGAGTACCAGGTAATAACATGGCTATATACAGGGAGTACCAGTACTGAGTCAATGTGCAGGGGTACCAGGTAATAACATGGCTATATACAGGGAGTACCAGGTAATAACATGGCTATATGCAGGGAGTACCAGGTAATAACATGGCTATATACAGGGAGTACCAGGTAATAACATGGCTATAAACAGGGAGTACCAGGTAATAACATGGCTATATACAGGGAGTACCAGGTAATAACATGGCTATATACAGGGAGTACCAGTACTGAGTCAATGTTCAGGGATACCAGGTAATAACATGGCTATATACAGGGAGTACCAGTACCGAGTCAATGTGCAGGGGTACCAGGTAATAACATGGCTATATACAGGGAGTACCAGGTAATAACATGGCTATATGCAGGGAGTACCAGGTAATAACATGGCTATATACAGGGAGTACCAGGTAATAACATGGCTATATACAGGGAGTACCAGTACCGAGTCAATGTGCAGGAGTACCAGGTAATAACATGGCTATATACAGGGGTACCAGGTAATAACATGGCTATATACAGGGAGTACCAGGTAATAGCATGGCTATATACAGGGGTCCAGGTAATAACATGGCTATATACAGGGAGTACCAGGTAATAACATGGTTATATACAGGGAGTACCAGGTAATAACATGGCTATATACAGGAAGTACCAGGTAATAACATGGTTATATACAGGGAGTACCAGTACCGAGTGAATGTGCATGGGGTACCAGGTAATAACATGGCTATATACAGGAAGTACCAGGTAATAACATGGTTATATACAGGAAGTACCAGGTAATAACATGGCTATATACAGGAAGTACCAGGTAATAACATGGCTATATACAGGGAGTACCAGTACTGAGTCAATGTGCAGGAGTAGCTATGGATATATAGGTCGGGGTAAAGTGACTAGGCAACAGGATAGATAATAGATTTAGCTGTAGCAGCATTGTATGTGGTGTGTGAAAGTGAGTGTGTGTGTTGGTCTGTCAGTATGTGTGAGTGAGGGGTAGAGTCCAGTGTGTGGGTAGAGTCCAGTGTGTGTGGGTGTATGTTTGTGTGTGTGTGTGTGTGTGTGTGTGTTGGTCTGTCACTGTAAATATGTGTGAGTGTGTGGGTAGAGTCCAGTGTGTGTGGGTGTATGTTTGTGTGTGTGTGTTGGTCTGTCAGTATGTGTGAGTGAGGGGTAGAGTCCAGTGTGTGGGTAGAGTCCAGTGTGTGTGGGTGTTGGTCTGTCAGTGTGTGGGTAGAGTCCAGTGTGTGGGTAGAGTCCAGTGTGTGTGGGTGTTGGTCTGTCAGTGTGTGGGTAGAGTCCAGTGTGTGGGTAGAATCCAGTGTGTGTGGGTGTTGGTCTGTCAGTGTGTGGGTAGAGTCCAGTGTGTGGGTAGAGTACAGTGTATGTGGGTGTTGGTCTGTCAGTGTGCGGGTAGAGTCCAGTGTGTGGGTAGAGTCCAGTGTGTGGGAGAGTCCAGTGTGTGTGGGTGTTGGTCTGTCAGTGTGTGGGTAGAGTCCAGTGTGTGTGGGTGTTGGTCTGTCAGTGTGTGGGTAGAGTCCAGTGTGTGGGGGTGTTGGTCTGTCAGTGTGTGGGTAGAGTCCAGTGTGTGGGTAGAATCCAGTGTGTGTGGGTAGAGTCCAGTGTGTGGGTAGAGTCCAGTGTGTGGGTAGAGTACAGTGTATGTGGGTGTTGGTCTGTCAGTGTGTGGGTAGAGTCCAGTGTGTGGGTAGAGTCCAGTGTGTGGGTAGAGTACAGTGTATGTGGGTGTTGGTCTGTCAGTGTGTGGGTAGAGCCCAGTGTGTGGGTAGAGTCCAGTGTGTGGGAGAGTCCAGTGTGTGTGGGTGTTGGTCTGTCAGTGTGTGGGTAGAGTCCAGTGTGTGGGTAGAATCCAGTGTGTGTGGGTGTTGGTCTGTCAGTGTGTGGGGTAGAGTCCAGTGTGTGGGTAGAGTCCAGTGTGTGGGTAGAGTACAGTGTATGTGGGTGTTGGTCTGTCAGTGTGTGGGTAGAGTCCAGTGTGTGGGTAGAGTCCAGTGTGTGGGAGAGTCCAGTGTGTGTGGGTGTTGGTCTGTCAGTGTGTGGGTAGAGTCCAGTGGGTGTTGGTCTGTCAGTGTGTGGGTAGAGTCCAGTGTGTGGGGGTGTTGGTCTGTCAGTGTGTGGGTAGAGTCCAGTGTGTGGGTAGAGTCCAGTGTGTGTGGGTGATGGTCTGTCAGTGTGTGGGTAGAGTCCAGTGTGTGTGGGTAGAGTCCAGTGTGTGTGGGTGTTGGTCTGTCAGTGTGTGGGTAGAGTCCAGTGTGTGGGGGTGTTGGTCTGTCAGTGTGTGGGTAGAATCCAGTGTGTGTGGGTGTTGGTCTGTCAGTGTGTGGGTAGAGTCCAGTGTGTGTGGGTGTTGGTCTGTCAGTGTGTGGGTAGAGTCCAGTGTGTGTGGGTGTTCGTCTGTCATTGTGTGGGTAGAGTCCAGTGTGTGGGTAGAGTCCAGTGTGTGGGTAGAGTCCAGTGTGTGGGGGTGTTGGTCTGTCAGTGTGTGGGTAGAGTCCAGTGTGTGTGGGTAGAGTCCAGTGTGTGTGGGTGTTGGTCTGTCTGTGTGGGTAGAGTCCAGTGTGTGGGTAGAGTCCAGTGTGTGGGTAGAGTCCAGTGTGTGTGGGTGTTGGTCTGTCAGTGTGTGGGTAGAGTCCAGTGTGTGTGGGTGTTGGTCTGTCAGTGTGTGGGTAGAGTCCAGTGTGTGGGTAGAGTCCAGTGTGTGGGTAGAGTCCAGTGTGTGGGTAGAGTCCAGTGTGTGTGGGTGTTGGTCTGTCAGTGTGTGGGTAGAGTCCAGTGTGTGGGTAGAGTACAGTGTATGTGGGTGTTGGTCTGTCAGTGTGCGGGTAGAGTCCAGTGTGTGGGTAGAGTCCAGTGTGTGGGAGAGTCCAGTGTGTGTGGGTGTTGGTCTGTCAGTGTGTGGGTAGAGTCCAGTGTGTGTGGGTGTTGGTCTGTCAGTGTGTGGGTAGAGTCCAGTGTGTGGGGGTGTTGGTCTGTCAGTGTGTGGGTAGAGTCCAGTGTGTGGGTAGAATCCAGTGTGTGTGGGTAGAGTCCAGTGTGTGGGTAGAGTCCAGTGTGTGGGTAGAGTCCAGTGTGTGGGTAGAGTACAGTGTATGTGGGTGTTGGTCTGTCAGTGTGTGGGTAGAGTCCAGTGTGTGGGTAGAGTCCAGTGTGTGGGTAGAGTACAGTGTATGTGGGTGTTGGTCTGTCAGTGTGTGGGTAGAGTCCAGTGTGTGGGTAGAGTCCAGTGTGTGGGAGAGTCCAGTGTGTGTGGGTGTTGGTCTGTCAGTGTGTGGGTAGAGTCCAGTGTGTGGGTAGAATCCAGTGTGTGTGGGTGTTGGTCTGTCAGTGTGTGGGTAGAGTCCAGTGTGTGGGTAGAGTCCAGTGTGTGGGTAGAGTACAGTGTATGTGGGTGTTGGTCTGTCAGTGTGTGGGTAGAGTCCAGTGTGTGGGTAGAGTCCAGTGTGTGGGAGAGTCCAGTGTGTGTGGGTGTTGGTCTGTCAGTGTGTGGGTAGAGTCCAGTGGGTGTTGGTCTGTCAGTGTGTGGGTAGAGTCCAGTGTGTGGGGGTGTTGGTCTGTCAGTGTGTGGGTAGAGTCCAGTGTGTGGGTAGAGTCCAGTGTGTGTGGGTGATGGTCTGTCAGTGTGTGGGTAGAGTCCAGTGTGTGTGGGTAGAGTCCAGTGTGTGTGGGTGTTGGTCTGTCAGTGTGTGGGTAGAGTCCAGTGTGTGGGGGTGTTGGTCTGTCAGTGTGTGGGTAGAATCCAGTGTGTGTGGGTGTTGGTCTGTCAGTGTGTGAGTAGAGTCCAGTGTGTGTGGGTGTTGGTCTGTCAGTGTGTGGGTAGAGTCCAGTGTGTGTGGGTGTTCGTCTGTCATTGTGTGGGTAGAGTCCAGTGTGTGGGTAGAGTCCAGTGTGTGGGTAGAGTCCAGTGTGTGTGGGGTGTTGGTCTGTCAGTGTGTGGGTAGAGTCCAGTGTGTGTGGGTAGAGTCCAGTGTGTGTGGGTGTTGGTCTGTCTGTGTGGGTAGAGTCCAGTGTGTGGGTAGAGTCCAGTGTGTGGGTAGAGTCCAGTGTGTGTGGGTGTTGGTCTGTCAGTGTGTGGGTAGAGTCCAGTGTGTGTGGGTGTTGGTCTGTCAGTGTGTGGGTAGAGTCCAGTGTGTGGGTAGAGTCCAGTGTGTGGGTAGAGTCCAGTGTGTGGGTAGAGTCCAGTGTGTGTGGGTGTTGGTCTGTCAGTGTGTGGGTAGAGTCCAGTGTGTGTGTGTGTTGGTCTGTCAGTGTGTGGGTAGAGTCCAGTGTGTGGGTAGAGTCCAGTGTGTGTGGGTGTTGGTCTGTCAGTGTGTGGGTAGAGTCCAGTGTGTGTGGGTGTTGGTCTGTCAGTGTGTGGGTAGAGTCCAGTGTGTGGGTAGAGTCCAGTGTGTGGGTAGAGTCCAGTGTGTATGGGTGTTGGTCTGTCAGTGTGTGGGTAGAGTCCAGTGTGTGGGTAGAGTCCAGTGTGTGGGTAGAGTCCAGTGTGTGTGGGTAGAGTCCAGTGTGTGTGGGTGTTGGTCTGTCAGTGTGTGGGTAGAGTCCAGTGTGTGTGGGTGTTGGTCTGTCAGTGTGTGGGTAGAGTCCAGTGTGTGGGTAGAGTCCAGTGTGTGGGTAGAGTCCAGTGTGTGGGTAGAGTCCAGTGTGTGTGGGTGTTCGTCTGTCAGTGTGGGTGTTCGTCTGTCAGTGTGTGTGTAGAGTCCAGTGTGTGTGTAGAGTCCAGTGTGTGTGTAGAGTCCAGTGTGTGTGTAGAGTCCAGTGTGTGTGTAGAGTCCAGTGTGTGGGTAGAGTCCAGTGTGTGTGGGTAGAGTCCAGTGTGTGTGGGTGTTGGTCTGTCAGTGTGTGGGTAGAGTCCAGTGTGTGTGGGTGTTGGTCTGTCAGTGTGTGGGTAGAGTCCAGTGTGTGGATAGAGTCCAGTGTGTGGGTAGAGTCCAGTGTGTGTGGGTGTTGGTCTGTCAGTGTGTGTGTAGAGTCCAGTGTGTGTGTAGAGTCCAGTGTGTGTGTAGAGTCCAGTGTGTGTGTAGAGTCCAGTGTGTGGGTAGAGTCCAGTGTGTGGGTAGAGTCCAGTGTGTGTGTAGAGTCCAGTGTGTGTGTAGAGTCCAGTGTGTGTGGGTAGAGTCCAGTGTGTGTGGGTATTGGTCTGTCAGTGTGTGGGTAGAGTCCAGTGTGTGTGGGTGTTGGTCTGTCAGTGTGTGGGTAGAGTCCAGTGTGTGGGTAGAGTCCAGTGTGTGGGTAGAGTCCAGTATGTGTGGGTGTTGGTCTGTCAGTGTGTGTGTAGAGTCCAGTGTGTGTGTAGAGTCCAGTGTGTGTGTAGAGTCCAGTGTGTGTGTAGAGTCCAGTGTGTGTGTAGAGTCCAGTGTGTGTGTAGAGTCCAGTGTGTGTGTAGAGTCCAGTGTGTGGGTAGAGTCCAGTGTGTGGGTAGAGTCCAGTGTGTGGGTAGAGTCCAGTGTGTGGGTAGAGTCCAGTGTGTGGGTATAGTCCAGTGTGTGTGCATGGAGTGGTTGCAAGTTAGTAGGAAAAAAGGGTTATTGCAGCCATTTGATTGGCTATTTAGCAGCCTTGTTTAGCAGTCTTATGGCTTGTGGGTAGATGCTGTTCAGGGTCCTGTTGGTTCCAGACGTGCACTGGTACCGCTTGACGTGGGGTAGCAGAGAGAACAATCAATCGCTTGGGTGGCTGAAGTCTATGACAACATTTAGGGCCTTCCTCTGACACCGCCTGGTTTGAGGTCCTGGATGGCATCACTGGCTCGGTCTCAGTGATGTACTGGATGATGGTGTTGGAGTCGTGTGCGGCCATGTAGTCGTGGGTGAACAGAGAGTACAGGAGGGGACTAAGAACGCACCCCTGACGGGCCTTTGTGTTGATGGTCAACATGGCAGATGTGTTGTTTCTTACCCTTACCAGCTGGGGGCGGCCCGTCAGGAAGTCCAGGATCCAGTTGCAGATGGAGGTGTTCAGTGCCAGGGTCCTAAGCTTGGTGATGAGTTTGGAGGGTTTGTTGAATGCTGAGCTGTAGTCAATGAATAGCATTCTTACAAAGGTGTTCCTCTTGTCCAGTGTGGAGTGCAATAGAGATTATGTAATATGTGGATCTGTTGGGGCAGTGTGGAGTGCAATAGAGATTGTGTAATATGTGGATCTGTTGGGGCAGTGTGGAGTGCAATAGAGATTATGTAATATGTGGATCTGTTGGGGCATTGTGGAGTGCAATAGAGATTTTGTAATATGTGGATCTGTTGGGGCAGTGTGGAGTGCAATAGAGATTATGTAATATGTGGATCTGTTGGGGCAGTGTGGAGTACAATAGAGATTGTGTAATATGTGGATCTGTTGGGGCAGTGTGGAGTGCAATAGAGATTATGTAAAATGTGGATCTGTTGGGGCAGTGTGGAGTACAATAGAGATTGTGTAATATGTGGATCTGTTGGGGCAGTGTGGAGTGCAATAGAGATTGTGTAATATGTGGATCTGTTGGGGCAGTGTGGAGTGCAATAGAGATTGTAATATGTGGATCTGTTGGGGCAGTGTGGAGTGCAATAGAGATTGTGTAATATGTGGATCTGTTGGGGCAGTGTGGAGTGCAATAGAGATTGTGTAATATGTGGATCTGTTGGGGCAGTGTGGAGTGCAATAGAGATTGTGTAATATGTGGATCTGTTGGGGCAGTGTGGAGTGCAATAGAGATTGTGTAATATGTGGATCTGTTGGGGCAGTGTGGAGTGCAATAGAGATTGTGTAATATGTGGATCTGTTGGGGCAGTGTGGAGTGCAATAGAGATTATGTAATATGTGGATCTGTTGGGGCATTGTGGAGTGCAATAGAGATTGTGTAATATGTGGATCTGTTGGGGCAGTGTGGAGTGCAATAGAGATTGTGTAATATGTGGATCTGTTGGGGCAGTGTGCGAATTGGAGTGGGTCCAGGGTGTCTGGGATGATGGTGTCTTTCAAAGCATTTCATGGCTATAGATGTGAGTGCTACGGGGGCGATAGTCATTTAGGCAGGTTACCTTGGCCGGTAATAACAAATGATTATTGTTATGAGATAATCTGATGTTGATACAGGATTAGGACTATGCAATTCATAGGATTACAGTTAAGAGATCAGATTACTTGTAATTGTATATAATAATATAACACAGGATTAACGGGACAACTCTGCCAAATTATTATCCCATAGTGGGGCAGAAACGTGCTATTTCTTATCAGTGTTCTTATCACGTGTTTGTGTTTTGTAGGCAGAGAGAGAGAGAGTGGGATGAAATATATTGAGAAACAGAAATGTACACAAAAATGGGGAGACCTCTCTCAACTTTTCAGCTTTTTATGTTTCAAAGGTTGGTTGCTAAAATACCATTTCCATGCTTGCAATTTGAACAAAGTTTGTAGAAAGCTAAGAGAAAGAGAGGGACTGGAGAGGGGAGAATATCCAGATCGTATAGGCTACATGGACCTTAACTGACTGCGGCTGTGGAAAAAATGCAATTTTTGAGTTACCCGCCAATCTAAATTATTAGTCAATCAACACAACCAGGGGGTGACATTTGTGCTACTGTATACTTGATATTTGACCATGGGCATTCCTGAGAGCCACCACACTCTTCAAGTGAGAACAGCTCTATAAGTAGGCATGTCAGTGACATGGGGTGTGTGTGTGTGTGTCTGGTTGTGTGTACATGCGACACAGACATACAAGGCCACCGAGTTATCAGGAAAAATGTTCCCTATATTTTTCTGTGTATAACCCAAAGGAGAACGACTGCCACCTCTCATTGAAGCCACGATAGTTCAAGGCCGACAGCGGTACTGCAGGCATTTGCTTGCAGAAAACAGGATCCCCCATTATAGTGAATGGAAAAATGTCAATCTTTGTGGTCAATCTTCATGTCAAAAAATATGTTTGGGAAGACAATCATGGTATAATTAAATGATTATAATACACTGGATGTATGTCCTTGAACTGATTATTTTTAAATCGCACACAGAAAAGATATAAGAATTTAGTTGTTAATGACAGCCTGCAGTACCCCGTTTGGCCTCCAATTTGAGTTACTCAATGAGAGGGGGCATGGACTCTACAAGGTGTCAAAAGGACTCTACAAAGCGTTCCACAGGGATACAGGCCCATGTTGGCTCCAATGCTTCCCAGAGTTATGTCAAGTTGGCTGGATGTCCATTGGTTGGTGGATGGGATATTCACAAGAACCTGTTGAGTGTGTAAAACCCAGCAGCGTTGCAGTTCTTGACACAAACCAGTGCGCCGGGCACCTACTACCAAACCCCGTTCAAAGGCACTGAAGTCTTTTGTCTTGCCTATTCACCCTCTGAATGGCACACATACACAATCCATGTCTCAAGGCTTGAAAATCCTTATTTAACCTGTCTCCTCCCCCTCATCTATACTGATTGAAGTGAATTTAACAAGTGACATCAATAAGGGATCATGGCTTTCACCTGGATTCACCTGGTCAGTCTATATCATGGAAAGAGCAGGTGTTCTTAATGTTTTGGTATAGCCCCAACTTAAAAACAGATTTCTAAAGCCAGCTCTCTTTGTCAGTCTACATTACGTAAACCCCTCTGTGTGGCTGTGACATGCTGTGTGGTCTGGTTTGTGTCTGTCTCTCTCCCACATAGTTTGGGGTCATAGTTAATATGTCACTGGGGGCTGTCATAGCTTTAATCATAGATTAACGCTCTCCGGACCCTTCATGCCACCATAAGCCCCCTGGACAGAGCCGGTCCCTGCCCACTAAGCCCAGTGTGTGTGTGAGTGTGTGTGTGTGTCACACCATTGAGCCCTGAGTCATTACCAGTGTCACCTGTGTCCCCCTAAGAGAGCCATTACACCGCCCAGATGAACTCGTGGTGCAGGCCATGCAGTGAGCAGCAAAAGCCTCCTCACATAAATGTGCTGCCTGTGTGTGTGTGGGTGTGTGTGTGTGTGTAGGGGGATTGCTATGTCAGTGTGTACATTGTATGTACAGTACATAGTGGGGTTACTGGATCAGTATGTGCCTGAGTGTGTCTTGTGTATAAGGATGGGATAGATGAGAGAAACGTGTTTTCCAGTGTGTATTAGCGTGTGGATGTGTTCTCTGTATTCCCCAGTGCATTATATTGTTTTAGAGTCATAGTCACAGTTATTGCCTCTTGTTAGTTTCCCAGTCGCTCTGTTTTTGTAGCCTACTGTGTTGTGATCAGTGATGAGAAGCCTTATCTCTGTTCTCTGTCCCAGTGACTTCTGGACAGCCGTATTGAGAGATGAAAAGCCCCCTATCCTCAGACACACACTGTGAATGGAGCTTTGTTCCCCAACAGTCAAGCAGAGTGAAAGGACGGGGCCTGGTGGTTTGGCCTCTATGCTCCTCCCTGTGTGATTATATACAGAACATAAACACAGCCCATATGAGGAGTCGTGTGTTTGGATTCTGCAGGTAGAAGCATGTGTGTGTGGGGGGGGGTAAATGTAGTGTGTGTCTGTTCTGTGTCTGGTGTGTGTTTGCAAGTGTGTGTGTGTGTGTGTGTGTGTGTGTGTGTGTGTGTGTGTGTGTGTGTGTGTGTGTGTGTGTGTGTGTGTGTGTGTGTGTGTGTGTGTGTGTGTGTGTGTGTGTGTGTGTGTGTGTGTGTGTGTGTGTGTGTTTTTCTGAGGTGGTGAGGATTAGATGACTCAGTGATAGCATGCCAAGGTGTCTAAAAGCTCCTTGCTGTTCTGTCCTCTGTCCAGACACACACACACATTCAGAGCTCCTCGCCGCTCGGTCCTCTTGCCTTCACAGGAAGTGGTGCGGCACCTCCCAGCATTCTTTGCAGGCTGATTCATTGTTTGCTTAAATCCAACACGGTGACAAAGTATGGTGTGTGTCTGCACTTGTTGCTCTGGCCAACCATCTTGCTCTGTTCAGCACCAAATAAGAGCAGTGTCCCTGATTCTGAGCAGAGAAGGAGGGAGAGATGAACGGAGGAGAATATATATGATTAAGGTTTCATCTTTAAGTTGAATAAACCTGTTTCAGCTTATTCAGCTAGCAAGGTTATAGTGTCCCCTCACCTATTCTCTGTCTCTCACAAACATCTGTTAGGTATGAATGACACAGCAAAAGTAGTGAAAATACCCTACTTTACTTGCAAATAGATCAAAACCCTTTTCATCCATTTATTTCTCTTATCGTATGATAGTTTATTATAAGCCTTGCTTGGAGCTGAATAGTCACCATCAAGCTACCTTCGGACTCATGTATGTGAAAAATATGCCACAAAACATGCGTGCGCCAGTTTTAACACAACAATTGGCATTTCTAAAAACTGACCATGACCATGAGAAAGTGCTTATCCTCCCACAAACTTTAGACCTAGTGGTTGAAGTATTGCATTGCAAGAAGGCAAAAGTAGCCTCGTAGCTTTGTGCAAATGTGGAATATATGTATGAGGACACTCTTATTCACAACAAAAAAACATGTGGCTAAATATAATAACAAGATGCAATCATTTTCCATCATACTCGCGAAAAAGCCTGCAGTCTACAACCAGGTAGGATAGGCTACCATTCGTCCCATCTCTCATTTCATTGGACCCACTTCACAGTAGTAAAATAGAAAATCTATTTCTTTTTGCTCAATGCGATCCAATCGAAGCGCAGTATAACGGTAGAACAGACGTTTCACCTTTTCCATCCATCCATGTCTGAATACTGTCATGTCAAATTTCTTGAGTAGACAATATTTCATTTATACAGATAAAAAAAGCAAAAGAAAGAAGCGTCCCATTTTCAGGACCCTGTCTTTCAAAGATTATTCGTAAAAATCCAAATATCTTCAGAGATCGTCATTGTAAATGGTTTAAACACTGTTTCCCATGCTTTTCAATGAACCATAAACAATGAATGAACATGCACCTGTGGAACACTAACATTAAGACACTAACATTTTACAAACTAAGATTAAGGTCACAGTTATGAAAATTTAGGACAATAAAGAGGTCTTTCTACTGACCCTGAAAAACACCAAAAGAAAGATGCCCCGGGTCCCTGATCATCTGCGTGAACGTGCCTTAGGCATGCTGCAAGGAGGCATGAGGACTGCAGATGTGGCCAGGGCAATAAATTGCAATGTCCGTACTGTGAGACGCCTAAGACAGCGCTACAGGGAGACAGGACGGACAGCTAATCGTCCTCGCAGTGGCAGACCACGTGTAACAACACCTGCACAGGATCAGTACATCCGAACATCACACTTGCGGGACAGGTACAGGATGGCAACAACAACGGCCCGAGTTACACTAGGAACGCACAATCCCTCCATCAGTGCTCAGACTGTCCGCAATAGGCTGAGAGGGCTTGAAGGCCTGTTGTAAGGCAGGTGCTCACCAGACATCACCGGCAACGACGTTGCCTATGGGCACAAACCCACCATCGCTGGACCAGACAGGACTGGCAAAAAGTGCCCTTCACTGACGAGTCATGTTTTGTCTCGCCAGGGGTAATGGTCAGATTTGCGTTTATCGTCGAAGGAATGAGTGTTACACCGAGACCTGTACTCTGGAGCGGGATCGATGTTGAGGTGTCCGTCATGGTCTGGGGCGGTGTGTCACAGCATCATCGGACTGAGCTTGTTGTCATTGCAGGCAATCTCAATGCTGCTCAATGCTGTTTCACCTTTATTTAACCAGGTAGGCCAGTTGAGAACAAGTTCTCATTTACAGCTGCAACCTGGTCAAGAGAAAGCAAAGGAGTGCGACAAAAACAGCAACACAGAGTTACATGTAAACGAACGTACAGTCAATAACATTGTATAGTGTGTGCAAATGTAGAAGATTAGCGAGGTAAGGCAATAAATAGGCCATAGTGGCGAAATAATTACAATTTAGCATTAACACTGGAGTGATAGATGTGCAGATGATGATGTGCAAGTAGAGATACTGGGGTGCAAAAGAGCAAGAAGATAAATAACAATATGGGGATGAGATAGTTGGGTGTGCTATTTACAGATGGGCTGTGTACAGCTGCAGTGATCGGTAAGCTGCTCTGACAGCTGATGCTTAAAGTTAGTGAGGGAGATATAAGTCTCCAACTTCAGTGATTTTTGCAATTCGTTCCAGTCATTGGCAGCAGAGAACTGGAAGGAAAGGCGGCCAAAGAAAGTGTTGGCTTTGGGGATTACCAGTGAGATATACCTGCTGGAGCGTGTGCTATGGGTGGGTGTTGCTATAGTGACCAGTGAGCTGAGATAAGGCGGGGCTTTACCTAGCATAGACTTATAGATGACCTGGAGCCAGTGGGTTTGGCGACGAATATGTAGTGAGGGCCAGCCAACGAGAGCATACAGGTCACCGTGGTGGGTAGTATATGGGGCTTTGGTGACAAAACGGATGGCACTGTGATAGACTACATCCAGTTTGCTGAGTAGAGTGTTGGAGGCTATTTGTAAATGACATCGCCGAAGTCAAGGATCGGTAAAATAAACGCAGTTGACACTGGGAGGATTTGATCAAGTTCGCCATTGCTATTTCCTTTTAATTCCAATAACTCCAAGTATACAGCAAATAACGGCATTATTGTCATCATAAAAGGGTGATGGAAGTTGTTCAGGCGGAGTTATAATGCTCATTCACACGCGCACAATTTCATGATGGGTCAGATTTATAATGGAAACATGGTGTACGCCAAGTTTATGTATCTGAAATATTTTTCTGAAATGGCACACGAAGATCTTTAGTATAAAATGTACACAATGGTTATAAATGAGGCCCCTGGCACATTTGAACAGTGGAATAGGGCTTGTTTTCCAGCAGCAGAGGAAAGAGAGGCCTCAGATTTGCCAGTCTATATTTAAAAGACTATTCTTATGAAACAGCTGCTTCTCATAATGTGGTTCTCATTATAATGAAAGTACAATAATGATAACTTACATTAGACCGAGATATAAAGAACTGTTGCATATGGATGTACAGGATATTTGAATAATGAAGACAATTTCACTGTTGTAGCGTGCCTTGCTTTTCCTCTCCTCACGAAATCATAGTGATTATAGGTCTTATAAGTCTGTGGTGTTCCATTACAGAGTTTCCTTTATGTATCTGTGAGGGATCAGGAGGCAAGCAGGGATTCCACTGCTGTTCGGACTCGAACACTGGGCTGGTCTGTTGCCGTGTACATGGTGGGTGCTCCTCAAGGCCCCTGGTGTAATAACAGCACAGAAGCAAGACAACATCATATGAGAGAGAACATCTGTCTGACTGTCTCTCTTTCCCCGTCTCTCTATTTATCTCTGTCTCTCTCTTTTTATCTCTATCCATCTACGTGTCCCTCATTCTGTTGCTGTGTGTCTCTTGCTTCCTCTACCTTATCACCCTTACACTGTCTCTCTCCCCCTCATTCCTCTCTATCTCTGACCGTCACTAAGGACTTCTCCTGCAGCAGGTTCTAGTATTTCACTGACGCGGGGTTACGCTACCGTACGTGACTCACTTTGTCTGTCCCCTTCCCAGCTTACACCGTCTGACATTTCCTCTGCTGGGGCATATTTCACTATTCAAAATGGCAGCCTTCTTTAGCCACTGCTCTTATTTCTGCATAAGGGATGACTCAGCAGAGCTGCCATGGCAGTAATGTCAGGCCCTAATGGTTTCCTCTGCGGGGGTCAACGGTCCTCCCTCGCCGAATGCCACTAGAGTAAATCCAACGTGGAACGGATGGGGTCAGGTGGGGGGGAGCGCAACGTGATCCCTCACGGCTCGTTAACTAGCCCCCCCCCACCCCGCATGCCAGTCTCTGGCTGACTGCTATCAGAGCTGCAGCTCTGTTTCAGAGCTCCTCCTCGCTGCTCACCATTATGTGTCAGAATGTTTATGAATGCCAGTTCAGATTTGAGCTCATGCTAGTAGCTTTGAATATGCTCAGTTCTGCTCAGTTTTAGATCTTCTTTTCGGGAACAGTTCTGCTTAGAGCTATAACCTCTTTTCAGAACACTTCTTCGTAGTTCTAATCAAATGTTTATTTGTCACATGTGCCGAATACAACAGGTGTAGACCTTACAGTGAAATGCTTACTTACTGTACAAGCCCTTAACCAACAATGCAGGTTTAAGAAAAATAAGTGTTAAGTAAAAAATAGATAAGTAAAACATTTAAATAACTAATATTTAAAGAGCAGCAGTAAAATAACAGTTGCGAGGCTTAATACAGGGGATACCGGTACAGCGTCAATGTGCGGGGCTACAGGTTAGTCGAGGTAATAGAAGTAATATGTACATGTAGAAGTTAAAGTGCCTATGCATAGATAATAACCAGAGAGTAGCAGCAGTGTAAAAGAGGGGGTGGGGGACAATGCAAATAGTCTGGGTAGCTATTTGATTAGCTGTTCAGGAGTCTTATGGCTTGGGGGTAGAAGCTGTTAAGAAGCCTTTTGGACCTAGACTTGGTTCTCCGGTACCGCTTGCCAACAACAGTCAACAACAGTCATGACAAGGGTGGCTGGAGTCTTTGACAATTTTTAGGGCCTTCCTCTGACACAGCCTGGTGTAGAGGTCCTGGATGGCAGGAAGCCTGGCCCCAGTGATGTACTGGACCATACGCAGGTCCCTTGAGGTGGGAGGACGAGCAGTTGCCATACCAGGCAGTAATACAACCAGTATTAGTAACATGCTCTCGATGGTGCAGCTGTATAACTTTTTGAGGATCTGAGGACCCATGCCAAATCTTTTCAGTCTCCTGCGGGGGAATAGGCTTTGTCTGTCTTGGTGTGTTTGGAGCATGTTAGTTTGCTGGTGATGTGGACGCCAAAGGAACTTGAGGTTCTCAACCTTCTCCACTACAGCCCCATCGAGGAGAATGGGGGTGTGCTCTATCCTTCCTTTTCTGTAGTCCACAATCATCTCCTTTGTCTTGCTCACGTTGAGGGAGAGGTTGTTATCCTGGCACCACACCGCCAGGTCTCTGACCTCCTCCCTATTGGCTGTCTCATCATTGTCTGTGATCAGGCCTACCGCTGTTGTGTCATTGGCAAACTTAATGATCGTCTTGGAGTCGTGCCTGGCCATGCAGTCATGGGTGAACAGGGAGTACAGGAGGGGACTAAGCACGCACACTTGAGGGGCCCCCGTGTTGAGGATCAGCATGGCAGATGTGTTGTTACTAGAGGTTGACCGATTAATCGATGGCCGATTTAATTAGGGCCGATTTCAAGTTTTCATAACAATCGGTAATCAGCATTTTTGGACGCCGGGTATGGCCGGTTACATTGCACTCCACGAAGAGACTGTTTAGCAGGCTGACCACCTGTTACGCGAGTGCAGCAATGAGCCACGGTAAGTTGCTAGCTAGCATTAAACGTATCTTATAAAAAACAATCAATCTTCACATAATCACTAGTTAACTATACATGGTTGATGATATTACTAGGTTAACTAGCTTGTCCTGCGTTGCAAATAATCAATGGGGTGCCTGATAATTTATCATCGATTCACAGCCTACCTCACCAAACAGGTGATGATTTAACAAGCACATTCGTGAAAAAAGCACCAATGTACGTTGCACCAATGTACCTAACCATAAACATCAATGCCTTTCTTAAAATCAATACACAAGTATATTTTTTTAAACCTGCATATTTAGTTAAAATAAATTAATGTCAGCAGGCAATATTAACCAGGTGAAATTGTGTCACTTCTCTTGCGTTCAGTGCAAGCAGAGTCAGGGTATATGCAACAGTTTGGGCCGCCTGGCTCGTTGCGAACTGTGTGAAGAACATTTCTTCCTAACAAAGGCCGTAATTAATTTGCCAAAATGTTGCATAATTATGACATAACATTGAAGGTTGTGCAATGTAATAGCAATATTTAGACTTAGGAATGCCACCCGTTCGATAAAATACAGAACTGTTCCGTATTTCACTAAAATAATTCATGTTTAGTTTCCAGATTTGACCATATTAATGACCTAAGGCTCGTATTTCTGTGTGTTTATTATATTATAATTAATCTATGATTTGATATTCGATAGAGCAGTCTGACTGAGCGGTGGAAGGCAGCAGCAGGCTCGTAAGCATTCATTCAAACAGCACTTTCATGTGTTTTCCAGCAGCTCTTCGTAATGGTTGAAGCACTACGCTGTTTATGACTTCAAGCCTACCAACTCCTGAGATTAGGCTGCCAATACTATAGTGCCTATAAGAACATCCAATAGTCAAAGGTATAGGAAATACAAATGGTATAGAGAAATAGTCCTATAATTCCTATAACTACAACCTAAAACTTCTTACCTGGGAATATTGAAGACTCATGTTAAAAGGAACCACCAGCTTTCATATGTTCTCATGTTCTGAGCAAGGAACTGAAGCGTTAGCTTTCTTACATGGCACATATTACACTTTTACTTTCTTCTCCAACACTGTGTTTTTGCATTATTTAAACCAAATTGTTTCATTATTTATTTGAGACTAAATGTATTTTTATTGATGTATTATATTAAGTTAAAATATAAGTGTTCATTCAGTATTGTTGTAATTGTCATTATTACAAATATATATGTAAAAATTGGCCGATTAATCAGTATCAGCTTTTTTTGGTCCTCCAATAATCGGTATCGGTATTGAAAAATCATAACCGGTAAAGCTCTAGTTGTCACCTACCCTTACCACCTCGGAGTGGCCCGTCAGGAAATCAAGAATCCAGTTGCAGAGGGAGGTGTTTAGTCCCAGGATCCTTAGCTTAGTGATGAGCTTTGAGGGCACTATAGTGTTGAACGGTGAGCTGTAGACAATGAATAGCATTCTCACATAGGTGTTCCTTTTGTCCAGGTGGGAAAGGGCAGTGTGGAGTGCAATAGAGATTGCGTCAACTGTGGATCTGTTGGGGTGGTCTGCAAATTGGAGTGGGTCTAGGGTTTCTGGAATAATGGTGTTGATGTGAGCCATGACCAGCCTTTCAAAGCACTTCATGATTACATACGTGAGTGCTACGGGTCAGTAGTCCTTTAGGTAGGTTACCTTAGTGTTCTTGGGCACAGGGACTATGGTGGTCTGCTTGAAACATGTAGTTATTACAGACTCAAGGAGGGAGAGGTTGAACATGTCAGTGAAGACACTTGCCAGTTGGTCAGCGCATGCTCAGAGTACATGTCCTGGTGTGAATATTGACCTGTTTGAAGTTCTTACATCGGTGTAGTACGATTCAATCTTAGTCCTGTATTGACAATTTTCCTGTTTGATGGTTTGTCTGAGGGCATAGCGGGATTTCTTATAAGCGTCCGGGTTAATGTCCCGCTCCTTGAAATCAGCAGCTCTGATTGGGTATGTGCGTATGGTCACTGTGGGGACAACGTCATCGATGCACTTATTGATGTAGCCAGTGACTGATGTGGTGTACTCCTCAATGCCACCCAAAGAATCTCAGGAACATATTCCAGTCTGTGCTAGGATAACAGTCCTGTAGCTTAAGATCTGCTTCATCTGACCACTTCTTTATTGACCAAGTCACTGGTGTTTCCTGCTTTAGTTTTTGCTTGTGAGCAGGAATCAGGAGGATATAATTGTGGTCAGCTTTGCCAACTGGAGGGCGAGGGAGAGCTTTGTGTGTATCTCTGTGTGTGGAGTAAAGGTGGTCCAGAGTGTTTTTCCTCTAGTTGTATATTTAACATGCTGGTAGAAATGAGGTAAGACAGATTTAAGTTTCCATGCATTAAAGTCCCTGGCCACTAGGAGCGCTGCCTCTGGATGAGCAAATCTCTCAAATACTTATTTCCCTCATTAAAATGCAAATCAATTTATAACATTTTTGACATGCGTTTTTCTGAATTTTTTTGTTGTTATTCTGTCTCTCACTGTTCAGATAAACCTACCGTAAAAATTATAGACCGATCATTTCTTTGTCAGTGGGAAAACGTACAAAATCAGCAGGGGATCAAATACTTTCCCCCTCACTGTACAATTTAGACAACAGGGATCTTGATCCAGGAGGGGATTGAATGTCTCTTCTGTAACCAAGAAGCTTGATCTTGACATCGTGCCTCTTAGTTAGCAAATTAACAAACAAAATGCTTAGCTGGAGCCCTGAGCTAGATATGATTTATTTGACACATCTTAGATTTCTTATAGTTATACTTAACTTATAGTTAGGTATAAGCAGTGCCCCCCCCCCACCATAACAATATATATATATATATATATTGAAAATCATATTTCGAGATACCCAGATACCGTATAAACGGTATGTCGCCCCAAGCTTACTTTCAACCATTTACCATTTAACCTACATTTCACATGCCAGTCGTTAAGCCATTATCTATAGCAATTTAGGTTAAGTACATGTAGTGATAGGGTTTAATAACAGTGTTTAAACCAGCCAGTCAGCCACACAGCAGTGCTGAGGCAGGGATCATGAGATCAAATTTGACCCAGTTGTTGACATTTCTGAGTCACAAGTCTCAACAAGTCAGATGTCTGCGTAGGCTAGATGTCCCTCTGTTTGTGATAGACACTGTCACACACACACCACACACACCACACACACACACACACTGTCCCGAGGCGTTACGTCTCCTGTTGTAGTTGTGACTGACGTGGTGTGCTGTGACGCAGACACAACAACACTCTTATGCAAAACACTTTTTCCTGCCTGTATCTGAGTAACGAAACTTCTGAGGGTGCATCTCAATTGTAAACGTGGTTTCCTCTCCTTATCTCCTTTCCTTCCTCTCCACTGATCTGAAAACCCAGGATGAAAGCAATATGGAGAATGCCCGCCAGGAATTTGCTTCCTTTGACCTGTCCAAGTATTTCATGTCATTGCGAATAGAGGAAAGGAAACAAAGAGAGGCATATATGTTAGACTATTGAGAAGCACCCAGGCAGCAGCTCTATTTGTGATTGAGTGTGCCCACTGGGCACTGATGTAAATTCAACACCTATTCCACGTTGTTTCACTGTAATTTCATAAATATTATGTGGAAAAAACGTTGATTCAACCAGTGTGTCCCCAGTGGGAGGACCCTGCTACCTCGGCCGGTCGGCTCAGCTGTGCCCGTGGAATGTCAGTACATAAATATCTGTCGTAAAGAACAGGGCTATGTGTGTGTGCCACCTGTTACATGAACATGACTCCAGTGTGTGTTCCACCTGTTACATGAACATGACTCCAGTGTGTGTTCCACCTGTTACATGAACATGACTCCAGTGTGTGCCACCTGTTACATGAACATGACTCCAGTGTGTGTTCCACCTGTTACATGAACATGACTCCAGTGTGTGCCACTTGTTGCATGAACATGACTCCAGTGTGTGTCACCTGTTACATGAACATGACTCCAGTGTGTGTTCCACCTGTTACATGAACATGACTCCAGTGTGTGCCACTTGTTACATGAACATGACTCCAGTGTGTGTTCCACCTGTTACATGAACATGACTCCAATGTGTGTTCCACCTGTTACATGAAAATGACTCCAGTGTGTGCCACTTGTTGCATGAACATGACTCCAGTGTGTGTCACCTGTTACATGAACATGACTCCAGTGTGTGTTCCACCTGTTACATGAACATGACTCCAGTGTGTGCCACTTGTTACATGAACATGACTCCAGTGTGTGTTCCACCTGTTACATGAACATGACTCCAATGTGTGTTCCACCTGTTACATGAAAATGACTCCAGTGTGTGCCACTTGTTACATGAACATGACTCCAGTGTGTTCCACCTGTTACATGAAAATGACTCCAGTGTGTGCCACTTGTTACATGAACATGACTCCAGTGTGTTCCACCTGTTACATGAACATGACTCCAGTGTGTGTCACCTGTTACATGAACATGACTCCAGTGTGTGTTCCACCTGTTACATGAACATGACTCCAGTGTGTGTGTCACCTGTTACATGAACATGACTCCAGTGTGTGTGTCACCTGTTACATGAACATGACTCCAGTGTGTGATCCACCTGTTACATGAACATGACTCCAGTGTGTGCCACTTGTTACATGAACATGACTCCAGTGTGTGCCACTTGTTACATGAATATGACTCCAGTGTGTGTCACCTGTTACATGAATATGACTCCAGTGTGTGCCACTTGTTACATGAAAATGAATCCAGTGTGTGTGTCACCTGTTACATGAACATGACTCCAGTGTGTGTGCCACCTGTTACATGAACATGACTCCAGTGTGTGTGTCACCTGTTACATGAACATGACTCCAGTGTGTGCCACCTGTTACATGAACATGACTCCAGTGTGTGTCACCTGTTACATGAACATGACTCCAGTGTGTGTCACCTGTTACATGAACATGACTCCAGTGTGTGTCACCTGTTACATGAACATGACTCCAGTGTGTGTGTCACCTGTTATATGAACATGACTCCAGTGTGTGTGTAGGTCTGTGTGACACTTGAACTATTCTGACCCCAGTCCATCAGGATTTCTGCGACTCAGACCCCTCCTTCTTGGCAGCATGTATTCCTAGCAGACAGCATAAAACGATCTCTCCTAGTTCATTATCTCTTGGCACTGACGCTTTGAAGTTTGACCTCATATTGCCCTGTGATACAATATCTATGTATCATATGAGTGAAATGTATTTATGCCTCCTGTCTGACATGTAGCCGAGCTGGATGTCTGGATAGCAGTCCTCCAGCCAGCAGCATACCACCCTCCGCCAGCAGCATACCACCCTGCAGCATACCACCCTGCAGCATACCACCCTGCCGCATACCACCCTGCGCCAGCAGCATACCACCCTGCGCCAGCAGCATACCACCCTGCGCCAGCAGCATACCACCCTGCAGCATACCACCCTGCGCAAGCAGCATACCACCCTGCAGCATACCACCCTGTGCCAGCAGCATACCACCCTGCAGCATACCACCCTGCGCAAGCAGCATACCACCCTGCGCCAGCAGCATACCACCCTGCAGCATACCACCCTGCATCCCACTGCTGGCTTGCTTCTGAAGCTAAGCAGGGTTGGTCCTGGTCAGTCTCTGGATGGGAGACGAGGTGGTGTTGAGGGCCAGTAGGAGGCACTCTTTCTTCAGGTCTAAAAAATATCCTAATGCCCCAGGGTAGTGATTGGGGACATTGCCCTGTGTCGGGTGCCGTCTTTCGGATGGGAAGTTAAATGGGTGTCCTGACTCTCTGAGTTCATTAACGATCACATGACACTTTTTGTAAGAGTAGGGGTGTTGACCCCGGTGTCCTGGCTAAATTCCCAAGCTGTCCTTCATACCATCACGGTCACCTAATCATCCCCAGCTTACAATTGACTCATTCATCCCCCTCCTCTCCCCTGTAACCATTCCCCAGGTTGTTGCTGTATATGAGAATGTGTTCTCAGTCAACTTACCTGGTAAAATATATATATATATTTTTTTTTAAAGCGTCACAGAGTCCCTCTTCTGACCTGAACAAACACACGTATGCAGACACACACACACATGCTCAAGTATGCATAAAGACACACACTCACACACACACTGACACACACACAAAGAAACACACACAGACATTTTTCTCCCACAGGATAGAGCAGAAATAAAGAGCCCTGAACAATTAGTTAGTGCCAGGCATAGCCCAGACCTAGGGTGAAACAGGGTTAGGGGCATGCGGCTATAAACAGCTCCCAGCATATCACACACACACACTGACACAGTCACACAGAAACACACACAGTCGTCAGCTGAAAGCGGCCCTCCAGTCTCCTTTTCACCTCTTTTAACACCCGATTTACTTAACAAAATGCACTTCTCAATAGGTGGTCCAGGTAAGTCATGACATAGCAAAAGTGTGGGTGGGGGGGTCCTTTCCTCTTTTGTTCTCTATTTCTCCTCTATTGTTCCTCAAGCAAGGGACGAGGCTGATGACATCACTGATTCCCAACAGACCAACTCTTTGATTTAATTTTTATTTTATTTCACCATTATTTAACCAGGGCGGCCAGTAGAGAACAAGTTCTCATTTACAACTGCGACCTGGCCAAGATAAAGCAAAGCAGTGCGACAAAAAACAACAACACAGAGTTACACATGGGATAAACAAGCGTACAGTCAATGACACAATAGAAAGTCTATATACAGTGTGTGCAAATGGCGTGAGGAGGTAAGGCAATAAATAGGCCCATAGTAGCAAAGTAATTACAATTTAGCAATTTACACTGGAGCGATATATGTGCAGATGAGGATGTGCAAGTAGAAATACTGGTGTGCAAAAGAGCAGAAAAAAGTTAATAAAAACAATATGGGGAGGAGGTAGGTAGCTGGATGGGCTATTTATAGATGGGCTATGTACAGCTCCAGTGATCAGTAAGCTGCTCAGATAGCTGATGCTTAAAGTTAGTGAGTGAGATATAAGTCTCCAACTTCAGCGATTTTTGCAATTCGTTCCAGTCATTGGCAGCAGAGAACTGGAATGAAAGGCGGCCAAATTAGGTCAAATCAAATCAAATCAAATTTATTTGTCACATACACATGGTTAGCAGATGTTAATGCGAGTGTAGCGAAATGCTTGTGCTTCTAGTTCCGACAATGCAGTAATAACGAACAAGTGATCTAACTAACAATTCCAAAAAAAACTACTGTCTTATACACAGTGTAAGGGGATAAAGAATATGTACATAAAGATATATGAATGAGTGATGGTACAGAGCAGCATAGGCAAGATACAGTAGATGATATCGAGTACAGTATATACATATGAGATGAGTATGTAAACCAAGTGGCATAGTTAAAGTGGCTAGTGATACATGTATTACATAAGGATGCAGTCGATGATATAGAGTACAGTATCTACGTATGCATATGAGATGAATAATGTAGGGTAAGTAACATTATATAAGGTAGCATTGTTTAAAGTGGCTAGTGATATATTTACATCATTTCCCATCAATTCCCATGATTAAAGTGGCTGGAGTAGAGTCAGTGGCATTGACAGTGTGTTGGCAGTAGCCACTCAATGTTAGTGGTGGCTGTTTAACAGTCTGATGGCCTTGAGATAGAAGCTGTTTTTCAGTCTCTCGGTCCCAGCTTTGATGCACCTGTACTGACCTCGCCTTCTGGATGACAGCGGGGTGAACAGGCAGTGGCTCGGGTGGTTGATGTCCTTGATGATCTTTATGGCCTTCCTGTAGCATCGGGTGGTGTAGGTGTCCTGGAGGGCAGGTAGTTTGCCCCCGGTGATGCGTTGTGCAGACCTCACTACCCCCTGGAGAGCCTTACGGTTGAGGGCGGTGCAGTTGCCATACCAGGCGGTGATACAGCCCGCCAGGATGCTCTCGATTGTGCATCTGTAGAAGTTTGTGAGTGCTTTTGGTGACGAGCCGAATTTCTTCAGCCTCCTGAGGTTGAAGAGGCGCTGCTGCGCCTTCCTCACGATGCTGTCTGTGTGAGTGGACCAATTCAGTTTGTCTGTGATGTGTATGCCGAGGAACTTAAAACTTGCTACCCTCTCCACTACTGTTCCATCGATGTGGATGGGGGGGGTGTTCCCTCTGCTGTTTCCTGAAGTCCACAATCATCTCCTTAGTTTTGTTGACGTTGAGTGTGAGGTTATTTTCCTGACACCACACTCCGAGGGCCCTCACCTCCTCCCTGTAGGCCGTCTCGTCGTTGTTGGTAATCAAGCCTACCACTGTTGTGTCGTCCGCAAACTTGATGATTGAGTTGGAGTCGTGGGTGAACAGGGAGTACAGGAGAGGGCTCAGAACGCACCCTTGTGGGGCCCCAGTGTTGAGGATCAGCGGGGAGGAGATGTTGTTGCCTACCCTCACCACCTGGGGGCGGCCCGTCAGGAAGTCCAGTACCCAGTTGCACAGGGCGGGGTCGAGACCCAGGGTCTCGAGCTTGATGACGAGCTTGGAGGGTACTATGGTGTTGAATGCCGAGCTGTAGTCGATGAACAGCATTCTCACATAGGTATTCCTCTTGTCCAGATGGGTTAGGGCAGTGTGCAGTGTGGTTGAGATTGCATCGTCTGTGGACCTATTTGGGCGGTAAGCAAATTGGAGTGGGTCAAGGGTGTCAGGTAGGGTGGAGGTGATATGGTCCTTGACTAGTCTCTCAAAGCACTTCATGATGACGGATGTGAGTGCTACGGGGCGGTAGTCGTTTAGCTCAGTTACCTTAGCTTTCTTGGGAACAGGAACAATGGTGGCCCTCTTGAAGCATGTGGGAACAGCAGACTGGTATAGGGATTGGTTGAATATGTCCGTAAACACACCGGCCAGCTGGTCTGCGCATGCTCTGAGGGCGCGGCTGGGGATGCCGTCTGGGCCTGCAGCCTTGCGAGGGTTAACACGTTTAAATGTCTTACTCACTTCGGCTGCAGTGAAGGAGAGACCGCATGTTTTCGTTGCAGGCCGTGTCAGTGGCACTGTATTGTCCTCAAAGCGGGCAAAAAAGTTGTTTAGTCTGCCTGGGAGCAAGACATCCTGGTCCGTGACTGGGCTGGGTTTCTTCCTGTAGTCCGTGATTGACTGTAGACCCTGCCACATGCCTCTTGTGTCTGAGCCGTTGAATTGAGATTCTACTTTGTCTCTGTACTGGCGCTTAGCTTGTTTGATAGCCTTGCGGAGGGAATAGCTGCGCTGTTTGTATTCAGTCATGTTACCAGACACCTTGCCCTGATTAAAAGCAGTGGTTCGCGCCTTCAGTTCCACACGAATGCTGCCATCAATCCACGGTTTCTGGTTGGGGAATGTTTTAATCGTTGCTATGGGAACAACATCTTCAACGCACGTTCTAATGAACTCGCACACCGAATCAGCGTATTCGTCAATGTTGTTGGCTGACGCAATACGAAACATCTTCCAGTCCACGTGATGGAAGCAGTCTTGGAGTGTGGAGTCAGCTTGGTCGGACCAGCGTTGGACAGACCTCAGCGTGGGAGCTTCTTGTTTTAGTTTCTGTCTGTAGGCAGGGATCAACAAAATGGAGTCGTGGTCAGCTTTTCCGAAAGGGGGGCGGGGCAGGGCCTTATATGCGTCGCGGAAGTTAGAGTAACAATGATCCAGGGTCTTTCCACCCCTGGTTGCGCAATCGATATGCTGATAAAATTTAGGGAGTCTTGTTTTCAGATTAGCCTTGTTAAAATCCCCAGCTACAATGAATGCAGCCTCCGGATAAATCGTTTCCAGTTTGCAGAGAGTTAAATAAAGTTCGTTCAGAGCCATCGATGTGTCTGCTTGGGGGGGGATATATACGGCTGTGATTATAATCGAAGAGAATTCTCTTGGTAGATAATGCGGTCTACATTTGATTGTGAGGAATTCTAAATCAGGTGAACAGAAGGATTTGAGTTCCTGTATGTTTCTTTCATCACACCATGTCACGTTGGCCATAAGGCATACGCCCCCGCCCCTCTTCTTACCAGAAAGATGTTCGTTTCTGTCCGCGCGATGCGTGGAGAAACCCGCTGGCTGCACCGCTTCGGATTGCGTCTCTCCAGTGAGCCACGTTTCCGTGAAACAGAGAACGTTACAGTCTCTGATGTCCCTCTGGAATGCTACCCTTGCTCGGATTTCATCAACCTTGTTGTCAAGAGACTGGACATTGGCAAGAAGAATGCTAGGGAGTGGTGCACGATGTGCCCGTCTCCGGAGTCTGACCAGAAGACCGCTTCGTTTCCCTCTTTTTCTGAGTCGTTTTTTTGGGTCGCTGCATGGGAACCATCCCGTGGCGCTGGTTGTAAGGCAGAACACAGGATCCGCATCGCGAAAAACATATTCTTGGTCGTACTGGTGGTGAGTTGACGCTGATCTTATATTCAGTAGTTCTTCTCGGCTGTATGTGATGAAACCTAAGATGACCTGGGGTACTAGTGTAAGAAATAACACGTAAAAAAACAAAAAACTGCATAGTTTCCTAGGAACGCGAAGCGAGGCGGCCATCTCTGTCGGCGCCGGACAGGTGTTTGGGGCTTTGGGGATGACCAGTGAAATATACCTGCTGGAGTGCATGCTACGGGTGGGTGTTGCTATAGTGACCAGTGAGTTGAGATAAGGCTGCGCTTTACCTAGAAAAGACTTATAGATGACATGGAGCCAGTGGGTTGGTCGACGAATATGTAGTGAGGGCCAGCCGACGAGAGCATACAGGTCGCAGTAGTGGGTGGTATATGGGGCTTTGGTGACAAAACGGATGGCAATGTGATAGATTGCATCCAGTTTGCTGAGTAGAGTGTTGGAGGCTATTTTGTAAATGACATCGCCGAAGTCGAGGATCGGTAGGATAGTCAGTTTTACGAGGGTATGTTTGGCAGCGTGAGTGAAGGAGGCTTTGTTGCGAAATAGGAAGCCGATTCTAGATTACATTTTGGATTGGAGATGCTTAATATGAGTCTGGAAGGAGAGTTTACAGTCTAGCCAGACACCAAGGTATTTGTAGTTGTTCACGTATTCTAAGTCAGAACCGACCAGAGTAGTGATGCTAGTCGGGCAGGCAGGTGCGAGTAGCGATGGGTTGAAGGGCATGCATTTAGTTTTACTAGCATTTAAGAGTAGTTGGAGGCCACGGAAAGAGTGTTGTATGGCATTGAAGCTCGTTTGGAGGTTTGTTAACACAGTGTCTAAAGAAGGGCCAGGAGTATAGAGAATGGTGTCTTCTGCGTAGAAGTGGATCAATAAATCACCCGCAGCAAGAGCAACATCATTGACATATGCAGAGAAAAGAGTCGGCCCGAGAATTGAACCCTGTGGTACCCCCATAGAGACTGCCAGAGGTCCGGACAACAGGCCCTCCGATTTGACACCCTGAATTCTATCTGAGAAGTAGTTGGTGAACCAGGCGAGGCAGTCTCCTTGAAGTTTGTTTTCTCTAAAAAACACAATTTTGCTCAAAACATTTTTGTGTGTACTTAACTGTATTTATACTTGGGATATCGCTTTTCAACAGTAAAAGTTCAAGAATCACTGGAGGACGTCTTTAAAGCAGTGCTGTCTGAATCTGAATCAACTTACTTTACTTTGACACATTGCTTCTCTCTCTTGCTGTCCAACCCCCCCCCCCCCCCCCCCCCACCCACTCCCCTTTCGCACCTCCCTCTCCCTCTCTCAGGGCCGTTGTTCCAGGGAGAACTGTAAGTACCTGCACCCTCCTGGCCACCTAAAGACCCAGCTGGAGATCAACGGCAGGAACAACCTCATCCAACAAAAGAACATGGCCATGCTGGCCCAGCAGATGCAGCTCGCAAACGCCATGATGCCCGGCACACAGCTACAGCCTATGGTGAGACAAATACAGTAGGGATGTGAAGTCACACACATACACAATGGTGAGAGAACACACACATGCACAAATGTGCGCACAAATGCACACACACACACATACACACACATACACGTGAGTGGAAAAGAATATAACTGAACTGTGACTGAATCCCAGGACCTGAAACCCCTCTTCATTTTATTCAACCTTTGCCAATCCAGGTTAGTCTCTATGACCTGGTCCAAGACAGCAACAGGTTCAGTTTACATCAAGTAATTACATGACAACACTTACAGTCGGCTGCATCTCAAATGACACTCTATTCCCTATGTAGTGTACTACTTATGACCATGCAGAGTCCTAAAAGCAGTGCACTATATAGGGAATTCAGTATCAGTGTAGATAAGCCACATAACATTGAATACAGTACATTTAACATACCAGGAAATATAACCTCTCACCTTTGACCCTTGTCTCTATCCGCCCGCCCGCCCCCTCCTCCCGTTTGCAGCCTATGTTCTCTATGGCACCAGGCCTGGCCACCAATGCCAGCGCGGCGGCAGCAGCCTTCAACCCGTACCTGGGCCCGGTATCGCCCGGCCTGATGCAGGCAGAGATCATGCCCAGCCCGCAGGTCCTCATGGCAGGCCACCCCAACCACGGCCAGGTCCCCAATGCTGCAGCCGCAGCTGCACAGAAACTCATGAGGACAGACAGACTGGAGGTAAGCGATTCAGATTGACGGACACCCTCCCCCCCCCCCCCCCCCCCCCGCTCCAGCAGCCTGTGCTGATTCTAGGCCACATCATGCTGTGTTAACATAAAGCCAGTGCTGCCCTCTGCTGCCCTTCAAATGCCATGTCCAACACACAGTGACTTTGCTCAATGCTTATGTCTGTATGACTAACCACGTTTCCATCTACCGTAATTTCTGGACTATTAAGCGCACCTGAATATAAGCCGCACCCACTGAATTATAAAAAAATATGTATTTTGTACATAAATAAGTCGCACATGTCTATAAACCGCAGGTGCCTACCGGTACATTGAAACAAATGAACTTTACACAGCCTTTAAACGAAACACGGCTTGTAACAAAAATAAATAGGCTTTAACGAAACACGGCTTGTAACAAAAATAAATAGGCTTTAACGAAACACGGCTTGTAACAAAAATAAATAGGCTTTTAAACGAAACACGGCTTGTAACAAAAATAAATAGGCTTTAACGAAACACGGCTTGTAACAAAAATTAAACAGTAGCCTACCAAGAAAGTCATTGGTCACTATCTTCCTCCTCCTGTGCACTGAAACCACTGAAGTCATCTACTTCGGTGTTGGAATTGAATAGCCTCAGTTGAAACATCTCGGCCGTCTGCTCTCTGTGTGTTGACCCAGTCTTCAAGCTTATTTTCTAGTTCGGGCCATCTGCTTTTCTTCCCTCAAGCTTTTGTTGTCTTTTTTCAGTCAGTTCCTCACGCTGCTGTTTCCAACGTCTTATCATCGACTCATTAAGGCCAAGCTCCCGTGCATCAGCTCTATTTCCTTTTCCAACAGCCAGATCGATCGCCTTCAACTTGAAAGCTGCATCATATGCATTTCTCTGTCTTTGCCATGATGAGGGTGACAAAATTACTACCGTAATCAGAATGATGGGAAGTTTGAGCATGCTCGATTTACGTCACATTATGTGACGGTGCTCAGTTTTTTGGCGGCATGAATCTTGTGAAAGCGGGAAAAATCCATAAATTTGCCGCGTCATTGTATAAGCCGCGAGGTTCAAAGCGTGGGAAAAAAGTAGCGGCTTATAGTCCGGAAATGACGGTACAGTTTCTGTGTGTAAAGTTTTCTGTGTAAGTTTTGGTCCAATTTTATAAATGCTGATAGATAATGAAATTAATGAAAATGAATGAATTATGTGTTCATATGAATTATGAAAATTAATTATGCGATAAATGGCAGTGGATATTTTAGAATATTCGCATGAAAATCTGTCGCCAATTGGATGGAAACCAAATTAGTGTGTATCAATGTATATCCTTGTATTCATCCCTCCCCCACACCCTCTCCCCCTCGCCAGGTGTGTCGTGAGTACCAGCGGGGCAACTGCTCCCGGGGGGAGAATGACTGTCGCTTCTCCCACCCCTCCGACAGCACCATGATCGACACCAACGACAACACGGTCACCGTGTGTATGGACTACATCAAGGGCCGCTGCTCCAGGGAGAAGTGCAAGTACTTCCACCCTCCGGCTCACCTGCAGGCCAAGATCAAGGCTGCACAGCATCAGGTGAACCAGGCCACTGCCGCCGCAGCCATGGTGAGTAGTCCGCCATCTTGGATCATCTAGGAAACAGTCGCATTGTAGGAATGAGGAAATACACACAGTAGGATGAAGCTGCCCGTAGTCACAGATCTAAGGTCAGTTATGGGTTTTGACTTTGCAATGGATATGGTTAGGATTTGGGGAGGGTAAGCAGAGAAACTGATCTTAGATATGTGCCTACAGGCAACATCTCTATTATATTATATGGCTCAGTCTTTTTCTCTGCCTGATGGCGTTAGCTGATTAAAGAAACACAGACGTTTAGCTGATCTAACTGATCGTATCTGTATCTTCATCCTCTGTCTCCATGTGTGCTTCCCCTGCATAGGTTCCTCTTGGCATTCAATGCATTTAATGTGCTTATCTGACTGCAGTCTAAGTCTAATATAACAATGGTCATTCCTCTCTAGCTGAACATCCACAGCTAAACTAGCGTTGTAACACTTGTCTATTGTTCCTAGTATTTGCCATGCTTTGTATGAAGAGCAAAAAACAAACGTTGTGGTGTTTAATCATTGTAATGAGACAATGACTATGATGTGCACAGTGAAAGATTAGAGTGTATGGCTTTTTGATGATTTAATAGTCCCACTTGTCACACTTTAAACATTCTATAGCTCATATTGCTTAATAAAGTCTTCATAAACCCTTTATAAGGCCTGCATAGATGCTTCATAATCATTTATAAGCAAATGTCACACTATATAAAGGTGATATAACAGGTCCTTATATCTGGTGCTATACCAGATGTGGTATAAACCCTATACTACACTTCATCAAGTATGACATTTGTTGTAGACCTTATAAAGGGTTTATGAATGCTTCATAAGCTATATTTATTTGAAAGTGTGATCATATCACTCAATGCCCAGTGTTTTGAAGTAATGACAGTGTACATTCCATTTGATTCTTGTTTACATATTTTCACAGTATTTGATTTAGCTAGACCATTATTGAACTCATGACCATGTACTGTACTGTAGCTCTCAGCCGTAGTACTGTAGTGTCTACACACTGTGCATGCCCTAGTCATGTTATCCCCTTGTATACTGCATTCCAATGATTTGTTTTTTATTTGTTTGTTTTTTCTCACCTACCCGAACTGCACTGCTGCCCCCATGATGCACCTCTGCTTGCTGGTTTATGTTAATGCGCTTGAACCCCATTGGCCCATTGCCATCATGTGCTCGCTGCCTGCTAATTAAGACTCAGTCGGCTGTCAAATCACTGAAGCGACCCCTCGACGCAACCTTTGACCTGGTACTATGACCTTTCACCTTTTAGCTTGGCATGTGGCTTTGTCGTAGTGCAATGTCTTAACCCAGATATAGCTACTTTAATTATTGTTTGTTGTCGTAATGTGTTTTCTTTTCTCCTGTTGCTATATGTGTCATTATTGCCTGTGATAAACTGATTGTGGCTTCCTTCCCGGCTTTGACTGAATTGACCATCTCCACCATGTTTGCGATTAAAAACCTGCTTCCAAAACAAACATCAATTCGACATGGGAATCTGTAAAAAGGGCCACAATCAATTAATCACCTATAGCTTATGTTAACAGTAGGAGAGGGTTGAGGACATTTGAGCTTTTAACAGTAAATGTAAATGGTGGCATGGCTCTAGCTTATGTACAATGTGTTGTAAATCAGTAGTATGTATGTACAGTATATATGCATGTATTTGTTCCAAGTGCATGTCTGATTGAGTGGGATAGGATTAAAGTCATATTGTAGGGATCCATTCCCACCTGAGTTAATAAGATTGCTCATAATTCAGTTGATCATGGCGCTAGCAGTGCAGCCCCCTCTCTCTCTATGCTTCCTATCTCTTCCTCTTCTTAGCTGCCTTGTTGTTTAATTAATAGATCAATGCTTGCTTTAGTTGCATTAAGTCAGCGCAAGGGGTATTTATACGGTATATCCTCCATATTAAGCTTAGTCACTGATTGTATCATGGATATGAATGCTATGTAGCCCCAGTTAGTGCCATGCTCTTGCTTGTGTAGTAATTATGTAGACTGCTGCTTGCTTGCTGGTGTTACACACGGTTACACTTTGTTGTTGTGATGTTCTTTTATCCTCTAACTTAACAACAATTCTCTTTTTTGTTTTCTTTCCCGTTTTTACTTCCAACACACCCTCTCTCTCACGCCTCCCTCACGCACCTCTTTCTCTCTCATTCTCTCTCGTTGTTTGTTTCTCCTATCTCTCTCTCTCTCTCTCCCCCCATCCCTCTTTCCCTCCCTCCGTTGGGGCTGGTCAGGGGATCCCCCATAGTGTCATGCCACCCATGCCCAAGCGGGCAGCCCTGGAGAAGCCTAATGGGGCTTCTGCCATGTTCAACACTGGCATGCTCCAGTACCAACACGCCTTGGCCAACATGCAGTTTCAGCAGCAGGCTGCCTTCCTCCCCTCAGGTATGGCTCCCAGGGCGCCCACGTTGCTTTCATATGGTCTCTGTCATACGTAGAACTAAAACGAGTAGACCTGCATGGACATTGAAGGTAGTTAGAGCTCAGCATTAGAGTTAGAGTACGTAGAAGGTGAACAGGGCAAACATTGTTATAACAATGTTAAAGGCTCCACGCCGCCATCTAAATCTGAAAGTGGTGCAGGTGTTCAGGTTCCCTCACTGGTAATGTGCTTTGGTTTGGGCTGGGGGCTGTGCATGTGGTCAGATGGAGACTGCATTGGGACGTTTCTCCTTTCTGTCCTCTTGCATCTGTTTGGCAACATAATGTATGTCCTGCTTCCATATTCAACTGCTACACTTTTTGTGATTCTGTCTTGAGCGTGTGTGTATGCCATGTGTCACTATTATGATTATTTTTATGACTTTAACTATTTACATTCATTGATTGATGATTGCTTTTACTATTATTATCACTGTTTATTGCACATTAATATCCATGTTTTTATCTGATCTGTGTTGACTCTCTACCTGATTCTCCTTATTGGCTAGTTTAGTCAGCACCAGGGTTGGGGTTAATTCCATTTCAATTCCAGTCAATTTAGAAACACTGAAATTCCAATTCCAATTCTCTTCAATGGTTTTCAATGAGATATGTGTTAAATTGGAATTGGAATTAGGTTTACATTCTGAAATAACTGGAATTGAAATGGAATTTACCCCAACCCTGGTCAGCACACCTGTATTTCCACTGATGACTACTTACTGTGTTACTGGTCCAGTTAATTAATTAACCTGATCTCTTCCTTCATTCTAACGAACCTTGTGACGGGCTGTTTTGATTTCTCTCCCCCTTTTCCAATCCACTTCCTGTTGCACACTTCCTGTTGCACTGCATGATGTGCATTTGGGCAGGCTCAATATTCTGCATGACCCCCACCGCCGGTGTTGGTAGGTTCCAGCTTTCCTTCTCCACCAATTAGCCTTCAGCCTTGCCAGTGACTCGCACATCAATCTATCTAACCATCACATCTGAGTGAACCCATATAGTTTTACGGCATGATTCCCACTTTTTTGTGCTGTCTAGTCAACTGCTAGGGTCGTTGTCACACGAGTGACCATAGGAGTTAGGAAGATAGGAGCACTCAATAACCATAGGAGTTGGCAAGACATCACAAACAGTTCTAGGATCAGGCTAATAGTTTAAATTTCCCTCCATTTAATAATCCTCAGTATGGTCAGATCCACATGTAGTTGGATCTGCCTTTGCTTTGACAGAGTCACAGGGTTGGTTGTGGCATATAATATATACTCATTTGCACATTTAATTTGTCATTTAAAAAGAATAATGCTGTGTTTAGTCATAACTATACATTGTAATACTTGCGATATACATTGAGTGTGAAAAACATTAGGAATACCTTCCTAATATTAAGTTGCACCCCCTTTTGCCCTCAGAACAGTCTCAATTCGTTGACACACGGACTACAAGGTGTCGAAAGCGTTCCACAGGGATGCTGGCCCATGTTGACTCCGATGCTTCTCACAGTTGTGTCAAGTTGCCTGCATATCCTTTGGGTGGTGGTGGACCATTCTTGATACACACAGGAAACTGTTGAGCGTGAAAAACTCAGCCGCGTTGCAGTTCTTGACATACTCAAATTAGTGCACTTGGCACCTTCAACCATACCCCGTTCAAAAGCATATTTTGTCTTGCCCTTTCACCCTCTGAATGGCACATACACAATCCATGTCTCAATTGTCTCAAGGCTTAAAAATCCTCCTTAACCTGTCTCCTCCTCTTCATCTACACTGATTGAAGTGGATTTAACAGGTGACATCAATAAGGGATCATACTGTAGCTTTCACCTGGATTAGCATGGTCAGTCTGTCATGGCAAGAGCAGGTGTTCCTAATGTTTTGTGCACTCAGTGTATGTTTTAATGTAAGTTTTATTCTGTTTCAGGTGTACTACCAAACATGTTACTGTAAATATTCCTTAGACTCTATACCGCTTTTGTCTGGTATAACCGTAATATGCCATCCACAGATGTACCAGTCTGAAATCCCTATCCCTTTAACACCCATGGCTAGATTCCAATCATATAACTTACTCCCTTCTCCTCTCCCTCGTGTCTTTCCCTTCTCAGATCAGAAAGGACTAGAAGTGTTTAAGCAATGTGGTTACTGCCAACCCAACCTTCTTCTAGGCTAGGTCTTGTCTGCATCATATTGCTTACACATATCCAATCCTCTCAGATCTTTGAGTATGCATCAGCGAGGGCAGAGAAAAAGGAAGTGAGTTATTGAATTAGAATCGGGCCCTTGCCCCTCTTCCCCCTCACCTGTCCCTCACGTTTGCCTGGCGCCCAATTGGCCACACTCTACTCCTCTATGGGTTTTTGCTTACCTGATTTTCCCTTTTGACAAAAGTACCCATGATGCACGGTGGTACGCAAGCGTCTGCAGCCACCACATCTGCCACAAGCGTTCCCTTCGCAACCTCCTCAGCCAATCAGGTTTGCTCCTCTCTCTCTCTCTCTCTCTCTCTCTCTCTCTCTCTCTCTTGTACAGAGCATTTGGAAAGTATTCAAACCCTTTTGTTACATTACAGCCTTATTCTAAAATGGATGAATATATTTTTCCCCCTCATCAATCTACACAAAATACCACATAATGACAAAACAAAAACAGTTTTTTCATTTTTTTTGCAAACGTATTAAAATCAAAAAACAGAAATACCTTATTTACATCAGTATTCAGATCCTTTGCTATGAGTCTCAGAATTGAGCTCAGGTGCATCCTGTTTCTAATTGATCATCCTTGAGATGTTTCTACAACTTGATTGGAGTCCACTTGTGGTAAAATCAATTGATTGGACATGATTTAGAAAGGCACACACCTGTCTTTATAAGGTCCAACAATTGACAGTGCATGCCAGAGCAAAACCTAGCCATGAGGTCGAAGGAATTGTCCGTAGAGCTCCAAGACAGGATTGTTTTGTGGCACAGATCTGGGAGAAGGGTACCAAAACATTTCTGCAGCATTGAAAGTCCCCAAGGACACAGTGGCCTCCATCATTCTTAAATGGAAGAAGTTTGGAACCACCAAGAATCTTTCTAAAATGAGAAATTGGGGGAAAAGGGCCTTGGTCAGGGAGGTGACCAAGAACACAATGATCACTCTCACAGAGCTCCAGATTTCTCTGTGGAGATGGGAGAACCTTCCAGAAGGACAACAATCTCTGCAACACTCCACCAATCAGGCCTTTATGGTAAAGTGGCCAGACGGAGGCCACTCCTCAGTAAAAGGCACATGACAGCCCGCTTGGTGTTTGCCAGAAGGCACCTAAAGACTCTCAGACCATGACAAACACGATTCTCTGGTCTGATGAAACAAGCGTCACGTCTGGAGGAAACCTGGCACCATCCCTACGGTGAAGCATGGTGGTGGCAGCATCATGGTGTGGGGATGTTTTTCAGCGGCAGGGACTGAGAGACTAAGGATCGAGGGAAAGATGAACGGAGTAAAGTATGGAGACATCCTTGATGAAGCTCAGGACCTCAGACTGAGGTGAAGGTTCACCTTCCAACAGGACAATGACCCTAAGCACACAGCCAAGACAATGCAGGAGTGGCTTTGGAACAAGTCTCTGAATGTCCTTGAGTGGCCCAGCAAGAGCCCGGACTTGAACCCGATCAAACATTTCTGGAGAGATCTGAAAATTGCTGTGCAGCGACGCTCCCCATCCAACCTGACAGAGCTTGAGAGGATCTGCAAAGAATGGGACAAACTCCCCAAATACAGGTGTGCCAAGCTTGTAGCGTCATACCCAAGAGGACTCGAGACTATAATCGCTGCAAAAGGTGCTTCAACAAAAAATTCAGTAAAGGGTCTGAAATGAAATTTTGTTTTATTTCATACATTTTAGATTAAGGCTGTAATGTAACAAAATGTGGAAAAAGTCAAGGGGTCTAAATACTGAATACAAGGGGTCTGCCTTTCACGCACAGTGCACATGGAGGTTCTGTAGGTGCTTCCCTTTCTGCTAGGGATGGGATGGGAGACAGTCTCCCTCTTGTTGGCCTACACTGGTTGTTGCGTATAACCGTTTAATGAAAGGTTATTAGGACAGTACATCTATGTATCATGGTAATGGTAAACTTTGAATGTAGTTATTAAACAAGTTATATATGTCATTAACTAGTCATTCTGGGGAGACATTTACTGTATGTCGTTCATGTTTGACGTCATTTTAACCTTGATCTTTGTCCTTTCTCATTTTGAGGACTCTTCCTTATCAAAGTTGACTACCAACGAATACATGCAATTGGTATGTATTAGGTAGTTTTCCTTGTTTTTGTCAAGCGTTTTGCACAGTAGGTGCAGCAGTTGCTCTCTGTGCCATTTGGTGCTCGGCCTATGTTTTTCTGCTGCTGCCTACATGCAGTCAAAGCTATTACGGTGTCTGAGGACTCCACTTTTTCTTCTTCTGCTGCTTAGGCCCTTGAGTGAGGAGATACAGGTGGGGTCAGAAATGACTGACTCCCTTGATAAAGATGTCAAAGAGCTCTATTTACATGTCATTTGACCAACGCACCAGTTCCAATCCAAGTGCCAATGTTGTTTAGCAAACTCCAGGCATTTACATTTGTCATGAAAATTGAGCTCAATGGCCACGCACACCACTGGTGGGTTTGGTGTTGAAATTAGAATGCATGAACAGAAAAGGACCCCGTTCCTACTGTAAAATATGGTGGTGGATCTTTGATGTTATGGGGCCATTTTGCTTCCACTTGTCCTGGGGCCCTTGATAAGGTCAACGGCATCATGAACTTTCCCCAGTACCAGGATATTTTTGCCCAAAAACCTGGTTGCCTCTGCCAGGAGGCTGAAACTTGGCCACAAGTGGATCTTCCAGCAAGACCATAACCCCAAGCACACATCAAAATCCACATTTTGCAATGGCCATCTCAGTCTCCGGACATGAACCCCATTGAAAACCTGTGGTTTGAATTGAAGAAGGCAGTCCATAAGAGCAGACAAAGGCTATCAGGGATTCTGAAAGGATTCTTTATTGAGGAATGGTCTAAGATCCCTCCCAATGTGTTCTTCGGCATTTTAGAAAAAGGCTCAGTGCCGTTATCCTCTCAAGGGGAGGTGTTGAAAGGTATTGAAAACAGGGGTGTCAATCATTTTGACCCCTACCTTTTTTTCAATTATTTATTTTATAAAGTCATTTTATGCTCATCTTTATCAAGGGTGTCAATAATTTCAGACCATACTGTATGTGGTCAAATAGGACAAGGGAAAGAATGTATGTACATAGTGAAATATGAACATATTTTCCGTATAATGTAATGGGAGTGCAACAACCCTTAAAGTTAAAGACTTTAGTTGAAACTTTATTATCCCAAGGGAAATAATGTATGCTTAACTAACTGCAGGGAACAGAACTGAACACCCCCCAAGACAGAATCAGAACCAGGAAGGAAAGTGATCTATACTGTTCCTGTTCAGAACTGTTATTTTAAAAGCATGGGAACCGGTTAATACTATTATGTTACGTTTCAGTCCCCCCCAAAAAATACCACAAGGCAGCTATGCAAAGCCCTCCCTCTGTCACCCAGGAACTTATTCCAGTGTCTGTCTGCCTGACAGCTGAAAATATTTGCCAGTGTGAGCATGTAGGAAACCTGCCCCTCCCCCTCTGAAGCTTAGGCTACTGTAACCTACTGACAAGCGTGATTCAGAAATTAGGGAGAGATTTTTAATTAGGGAAAAATGTATTCACTTTTTCGATATTATAACTTTTACATTTCACATTGGATTGATTAACTATTGTTTTTAATTATGGTGCCACTCTGCACACACAAGCTTGTTAGCTAGATAGCCTGCTAGCGCTGGTCCAATGTTAACTCTCGGAAGTTCAATAGACATTCAAAGATTTTCCATAGAAGCCGTTCTTCCGTAGGTATAGTTCTGTGGGCCTAATTGAGATAATGCATGTCATAACAATATGCCCAGAGCTTCAAACCAAGCCTCCTCCTTCACCCTGTCTCGCTCTCCCCCCACCCACCCTTGAAGTCGCTTCTCGCGCCCTACACTTGTCTGTCCATCGTGGATCTAAACAACTACAGCTTGCCTGCTCCATACTGCTCTATCCTCACTGATTTGTGAAGTCATTTAATGTCGAGCTAATGTAAAAAACAAAAAAAAATTCTGAGGTTTAAAAAGGAACGATATAAACCAATATTTTTTTGGGGTCCGAACCAGTTCAGAACTTTATTTTACAGGTTTGAACAGTGGAACGGAAAGAAAAAAAACAATACAAAATGATTGGAAAATAATTTCGGTTCCAACCCCTGGCTGCAGGTCAACAAGCTGTAGGACTTAAGTTTGCACGAGGAGACACCTCACTAGCGACTGACATTTTCTTTTCTTCCTTCCACCCCCTTCCTCCACCCTCCCCTTGCCAAACATTCCAAAAATGATGCTTGGCCGTTGATTAGCAGGTTTCAGTGATCCTATAAAATGCTTTGTTTTATCTATGCAACATTGTAACCACATTTTGTCTTATCTTCATCTCCTTTTCGGTAATGAACTCAGAAATGTGGTTAAACCTGCTGATGTGTGGTAGTGGGGCTAGTGGATGTCTGATGCGTAAGATGTTTGCTGTGTTTGATTTCTCTGCTCTGTCCCCACCCCCAGATTCCAATCATTTCTGCCGATCATCTGAGTAGTCACAAGTATCTGACTCAAATGTAGTTCGAGTCAAGAACAGTGAGTTTCTATTCATCTCGGTTTCGCTACAGTATGTTTAACTGTGCAGCTAGTGTGTTTCATTTATTTTTATACATTTAAAGGGGCTTTCGGCAATCATACATTTTTGGACATTGAAATGAATATATACCCATTGATTCTTGAAGAATATTACTTATAGATGCCTCATGAGCTTAGTTTAACTCTTGTACCCCATCAGAATCCAAATTATAAGCGTGTTTTCATCCAATATTGGTAAACAATGCACATGAAAACATTGAATTTTGATTTGTTTGGGTAAAAACATTACACAGCAAGATTTCCAGACGATAGCATTTGAAAGTATATATTTAAACACTTGTTTCCAAAGTGGTCCTTGATGGTAATAACATAAACAATTTTGATATGATGGATCGTCAGTCCTTACATCCAGTGCTTTGTCTATGAATTTGAGATTGGTTCTATTTTTCCAGATCCATCTTTCAGCTTTTACCAAAGCAGTGTCAGGGTGGCCGCCAGGTTATTGATTAAACTGCAGATTGCCGATTTAAGCAACCTTTCAGCGAACAAAAATAAGATCCAGATCTTGGAAGACGAGCTACATAATGAAAATAACTTTTCTAACTTAAAAAACAAAATGTCATTACTTGTCTCTTGTTTTGCAGATCAAATGACTGTGTGTTGGCACTGTACAAGCCTAAAGAGTTCAGCCTTTATGTCTATAATGTTCAGAATGTCAAGCAATGGACAGGAGGAGAATCGGTCGTCATCTCTCAGTCGCTCCGTAATGCTGTTCTTGTCACACATGCCAACATCGGTGTGCCCAGTCGATACCATGACACACATACACACACACACACACACACACACACACACACACACACACACACACACACACACACACACACACACACACACACACACACACACACACACACACACACACACACACACACACACACACACACACACACACACACACCTCCTTGTCCTCCAAGGCATCACCCAGCTGAGAAGAGGAGTGTCTGTCTATCCATGCTGACAGACACTGAGTACATTCACAATACACCTGTGTGTTCAAACACAATTTCTTTCTTACATTTTTTTGCACACACATGAGGCTTAGAGCGAGATGTTGTGGCGTCTAACGTACAGAATACTGTGTTGGTACGTCGGTAGACCAAGACAGCATTTTTTATTTGTTTTTTGTTTTTAAATTAATACATTTGTTTTCATGGTTTACAACAAAAAAAACATTGCAAATGTGCACCTTGAATTTGAATTGAAATCAGAAAGGCACAACACATTTTAGCATGTACAGTTTTCTGTTTTTAAAAAGGCTTCTAGTGAAGCTAGATGATAAAATGAGGGTCAGGGACATATGAATGTTCTGGGTAAGAAACACACCTGTGTACCTTTGAAAGCACAGCCATGCTAGCTTTAACCACCTAATGTGTGCCATAGAGGCCATACATCCCAAACCAGAGTGTTATTTCAGCAGTGTTATTCTGTTTACCTAAGATATGTGTTTTTATGGCTCGAGTTTAGTTTTTTACATAATTTCTCCATTGTGTATTTTCTTTATATATATATATATATATTGTGCCATTTGATTTTTGGTTGATAATTAGGAATGGGTTCCTCTCCAGCCTTTGATCTCTCTTGCAATGATAAAAAAATAGAGGTGCCTTTTATCAATTTGTTTTTGTTTTGCCTTTCTGTTTCTGCTTTATTTATCAGAACTATTACCTCTCAATAGACACATTTTACTTCAATTGAGGTAATACAACAAATAACTAATTTGATGTGAATTTATCAAACAGAAGAAAAAAGTATCTCACTTTTTTGATCAGATTTGAACTGATTCAGGATACCGAAGCACAGTTCTGCTCATGCACGAAGGGTTACCGGAGTATATGGCCAAATTCAAGGAAGGTTCGACACAGAATTGGGGGAACAGAGATTTCATTTCAAAACCCTTGTTTTCACACGCCATTATGTTCTGTGATTTTGTTTTGTTGTTTTGACTGAGGTGTAAGATCTCTTTACTGATTGTATTGTACTTCTATTGAAGCCTTAGATTACAGGACTGGGTTCCATCCCAATCAAATGTACTTTCAATCACCATACAGGCAATGAACACCAATTATATATTATAGTCCGTACACATACATACACCTTATAATGTTTTGGTTTAGTTTTTTTTCTCAAGTAACAATTTACTCTTAAATTTCATTGAACTCATGTGTTATGTATTACTTAAGGATTTTAATCTATTTGAATATTTAGTTTGTAGATTTCTGCCTTATTATATTCTACTTGACAACATTATTATATAGCCGTTGTAAATTTAGAGATTTGGATTTTCAAACCATACTAATGATTAATAATAATATGTGGAATCAGAATAAGTATTCACATCATTCTTGTAGCTGGACGCCTGAAGAAGTTGATCAAACATGTTGATCAACGACCTTTTGATATTGATACAATGAACGGCGTCAGTTGGTGTGTTGCCGAGGCATCTACTCTGGCTGAAAACTAATGTTTTAACTAGCTACAAGTCGAGATCTTGTTTGAAAACACGCTATCTGTAAAATGTTTTAGAACACCTACTCATTCAAGGGTTTTTCTTTTAATTATTTTCTACATTGTGCTCAGCATATGTGGGAACTCCTTCAAGACTGTTGGAAAAGCATTCCAGGTGAAGCTGGTTGAGAGAATGCCAAGCGTCTGCAAAGCTGTCATCAAGGCAAAGCGTGGCTATTTGAAGAATCTCAAATACAAAATATATTTGGATTTGTTGAACACTTTTTTGGTTACTACATGATTCCATATGTGTCATTTCATAGTTTGATGTCTTCACTATTATTCTACAGTGTAGAAAATAGTTTTTTTTAAATAAAGAAAAACACTTGAATGAGTAGGCGTTCCAAAACTTTTGACCGGTAGTGTATATTGTGTCGAAATTTAGATTGTCCATGTTTAGAGAAGGAACAAAAAGTTATTTTCTACTGTATCCATTAAAAACTATATATATATATATTGTTTTAATATTTCTTAAGATTGCCCTGAATGTCAGCGCAAAATGAACAGTGAGATAGATGGGTCTCTGGAGTTTGGTGAATGGTGAGAGTAGAGGTGAGGTAGTGGACTTTGCTGAATCGGGAAGGTCGGTAATGCTGCAGATGAACGAACTCTAACCTAAGGGACGAAGGTTGACTTTTTGCACTTCTGTACATAGTCAATGAACAGAGAGAAAAAAAAACATTTATCATATTGAGATATTATTTTGAATAAAAAATTCTATAATGATAAGTACTTTTTTAGGTTAATTTAAATAAAAAATAAAAACGGATAGACCAGCTAAACAAATTTGCTTGCAAAAAGAAAGAAAATGGTGTCATTTTCTAGGCCAATGCATTCAGAAAAAGATATGCGTTTTTAAGCTTTTGTCAGTGGCTAGTAGTTTGCCAGGAAATCCTCAAGGGGCGTAATCCCCACATTCACTCCCACTCACTCCCGTTGTAGTATATGATATACAATAAATATCATATATTGTCCATATTGCAGATCTGGTAACAGGCCATTCATGTCTAGCCCTACGGTACAATAACTAAAAAATATATATAAACAAAACCATTTCAAATTTTAGTTTCAATGCATGTAAAAAAGAACACAAATGTAAACAATCTATATAAGTAGATATAGAATGTTTATATTTTCAATTTACAAAAATATGTTTGGGGAGAAGGGAAATAAGACTTTAGACAAGTAATCGAACACTTGCACTTGTGATATACATTTTTTACCAAGAAACTACATGAGTTCTCAAGAATAAAATGTAACGTTAACACAAAACCACCCCAGAAATATTCTCTAATTACCGTAAGATCACTCAAGTCAACATGGACTCACAGGGCACAGCTGATGCTACCAGCCAACTGTGCACTCAGCAGGTGAAGGCTCCCCACCATACCAAATGTATAGGTAAATACTCTTTCAAATGAATGTAACCGTCTTCAGTCAAGGTCATCCTATTTCTGACTCGAGGTCGCTGTATAAGTGCTATGGAACCAAAGTGTCCCTTTCTCCAAACCAACCAGAGCTGCGTGGGCAGATTTCACTGTCTCTCAGCTTAAACCAAGGTCTTTCTTCCCTGCCGGGGGCATACATGCTTGACTGTTTAGTATGTGTGAAAACTTACTTTTTTTTGCTTATAGTTGCTACAGAATAATGTACTACTTCTTGTCTTCAGATTTGTTTTATGCACATTTTATTGTTGCCATAATTGACTCTTGCTGTTCTGAATTATATATATAAAAAAAATTGAATAAAAAAAACTGATTTGCTCACGCAACTCATCTGTGGTCTTCCTGTTTGCATGTTAACTTTGTCTATAACACATTACTGTAAAGGTCCAATGCAGCTGTTTTTATCTCAATATCAAATCATTTCTGGGTCACCATTAAGGACCTTGCTATGATTGTTTTCCATTAAAATGGTCAAAAAGAGCATTTTCTCAAGCAATAATTTTACTAGGACTGTCTGTGTGTGGTCTGAGTGGGGAGGGGAAAACTGAAATCTAGCTGGTATTGTCAGAGAGGTTTGGAACTCTCTTATTGGTCTATTTACTAATTTACTGCCTAGTAGGCCAAATTCACCAAGTAGGCCAAAACTCCATACCACCAAAACAAGTTCAAATTTCAGGCTGTCTTTTGAAGCATCTCTTACTCTAAAAGGGCATTATCATAATTTTCATTATTATTATTCCAACATCATAGTGTGGAAATATATATACAACACAGGAAAATCACGTATTTGATTGCACTGGGCCTTTAAAGAGATGACAAGACACCTTTCCGAGGAGATTAGTTTTCTGTTCCTTTGCTTCCTAGAATATAGCCCTCGTTCATGGTCATGTTTGTGGAAAGTAAATTTCAGTCATGAATTTGATAGAGAAAATATGCTTATAAATAAACATATGCCACAACTTATAATGAACAAAATATAAACGCAACATGTAAAATGTTGGTCCCTTATTTCATTAGCTGAAATCAAAGATTCCAGAAATGTTCCATACGCACAAAAAGCATATTTCTCTCAAATTTTGTGCACACATTTGTTTACATTCCTGTAAGTGAGCATTTCTCCTTTGCCAAGGAAATCTATCCACCTGACAGGTGTGGCATATCAATAAGCTGATTAAACAGCATGACAATAAATGGTCTAAAATATGCAGTTTTGTCACACAACATAATGCTACTGATGTCTCAAGTTTTGATTGGGCGTGCACTTGGCATGCTGACTGCAGGATTGTCCACCAGAGCTGATGCCAGAGAATTCAATGTTAATTTCTCTACCATAAACCGCCTCCAAAGTCATTTTAGAGAATTTGGCAGTACATCCAACTGGCCTTACAACCACAGACAGCGTGTAACCACACCAGCCACTTATGGGATCGTCGAGACCAGTCACGCAGACAGCTGATGAAACTGAGGAGTATTTATGTCTGTAATAAAGCCCTTTTCTGGGGGAAAACTCATTCTGATTGGCTGGGACTGGCTCCCCCAAGTTGGTAGGTCTATGCCCTCCCAGGCCCACCTATGGCTGGCCCCTGCACAGTCATGTGAAATCCATAGATCAGAGCCTAATGAATTTATTTAAATTGACTCATTTCCTTATATGAAGTGAAATCTTTGAAATGATTTTTGTTCGGTATAATTACTACGAATTCCTCTTTATTCTGTACTTTCAGAAACCACACAAACTGAACATTATTTCCCAACGTAACTGGAGCTGGACATCTTTCTTAGCAAAGATTGAGGACAACTTTTGTATGCTAGCAACACACTGTATGAACGTACACTCCTTTACAGTTACTTGTCTATTTTATCGAAGTAGTAGTAGTGTTTGAAAAACAAAAACTAGATTTGATTAGAAGGAAAAAAACTGACTGTCATTTAATTATGAATATGCATAACCCATATTTCAATATTAATGTAGTGACCGAACAACAAAAACGCTGTGTGCAACTGCCTTGAACAGCAGTTTGAGGGACTTTGGAGGCTAAATGTTGTGCCGTGAGGCGTAAGGGATTGTCTGCAGCAGGAGGGCCCCCAGTGGATGGACGCCGGGTGGTGTGGTGCTCTTCCAGCAGCACTTTCATGAAGTTCTCTGGGAACTTTTGGTAGGTAATCACCTCACCTATGGGGGAGTGGGCAGGATGAGAGAGTGGGGAGGTGGGTGAGATATTGTTAATATAATTGCATAATGGAACTGTGGTCATTTGTATGTCCAATTACAAAAAAATACTTGTTCAGTAATCATCTCACCTGGCGGTGAACTATGTAGCCATTGAGGACAGCGGTGTCTAAAAATATCTTGTTGTGCCACTGGGTGGTTTTCAGAGTGCATTCCACGAAGCTGCCTTATCCACAGACCCCATTTGGAAGTTATAGTCAAGAGCACCTCAATTTGCTTTGTATATTGCTATTAAAAAAACCTATATTCAAATATCCTACGTATCTTAATTTCCATCATTTAAAATGAATATTCAAAATAATGTTGGCAGTTTGTGAAAAGTATCGTCACCTATAACCAGGATTGCCATTGCATTACATTTTTGTCAAGAATTTATTAATTTAGAAAACAATTATTGTGATTCATCCTATATTGTCCCTAACACCCTTACCCCTTAGCAACAGATGTGGGAAACACACACACACACACACACACACACACACACACACACACACACACACACACACACACACACACACACACACACACACACACACACTCTTACACACAACCCCTTTCCCCCCCACAAACAACCATAAGCTCAGATGCTCAAAGGTTGTTACATCCCAGAACCCAACTCAAGATTTATGAATGCATATACAGTTACAGCTGTTTGAGAAAGCATGCAAGATTGAGCAGAAATGGGCAAAAATGGGGAGATTTGATTAACCATTGTCAAGTCCTAGGTGATGGAGATCAGATCCAACCCGTTCCCCTGAAACACATACCCACACTGGTCCTCCATTGTGACCATTTTCCCAAGCATCTCTGTGCAGTCAGACCTTTGATTATTTTGTGCCACCAGAGCCACAATAATATGCCCCCTTTCTGATTGTCCGAGTGTGACCCCTTCCCCGTGGGTTACCGCAGCCAGTGTTGCCAACACTGCCACTGCCTGGGTGGGTGTACCCCACCGGAATCCCCACCAGCGAGGTACAAGGTCATCAAGGTTCTCATTAGCAGCTTTGAGCATTTCCTTGTATATTATTCTCTCCCATCAGGGGGCTCTGGCTTTGTAGGACCAACCCTGCCAGGCAGGCTCAGAATCTTGAGGGGGCGGTGCTGCTCTAGTAGGTCTGAACGCATTATGGCTGCATACAGGTGGCTTACAGCAGGCCCATAAAACAGATAGGGACTTCTCTTTAGTGTCTGGGTTGTTCAGGTGGGTGTCTAGTGTATAAGGTTGTGGACCGTTCCATCACAACCCCTGCTCACAGGCACACATTGGTTCTGGGATATGCAACCATTTCCTTTCTCACTCACTTAACGCCACACTTATCCAAACACCAAAAACACACTGTGCCTTCTATGTCTTCTGTTTGCTGTGTTTCTATCTCCACCATGTTGAAATCGTACTTTTGTGTTCCAATTAGTTATATTTGAAAATTCTATCTATTTTTTGGTATTATTACAATCCTAGTGGTTAGAGCGTTGGGCCAGTAACCGAAAGGTTGCTGGATCAAATCCCCGAGCTGACAAGGTAAAAATCTGTCTTTCTACCCACTGTTCCCGGTAGGCCGTTATTTTAAATAAGAATTTGTTCTTAATTAACTGACTTGCCTAGTTAAATAAAGATTCAATAAAAAAATCTATATTAAACAAATCCCTACCATGGCTAGTATTGGGTGTTCCATTATTCGACTCCTCTCTGAGAACGTTGTATTATTTGGAATAGCCATGGAGTAGTCTTTGTGTCTCAGAATATTTGGTTGTCAATATACAGTTTATCGACTACGAGAGCTACACACTTCCCTTTTAATCTATTCTCCTTGAAGATTGGATACAGAACTTTGCTCTATTCTGCAATCTCCCTTCGGGAACTGATCATTCATGCTTATTTTCATGCCAGCGAGTCTTTTACCCAGGCTTTTAACCATTTCTTTATCCCTAAAGAAAGTACATTTGGCAACGACTGGACGTTCATATCTTTGTCCGAAACGGTGTACACGTTCAAGTTGGATTTTATCAACAACATCGAGTGGGATTTGAAGCACTGTAAGAAATAATTCCTTCACTACTTTTTCGGGAACATCTCCTTCTCTTTCTTTGATACCCACAACTACTAGATTTTCTCTCATAGATCTAGTCTGTATGTCTAGTAAGGCCATAGTCTAGGGATAGTCTAATTGACTATCCCTTTTAGCTTGTTTGTTTCTTTCTCCATTATCGCAGCTCTTTCGTCACTCATTTCAAGACTCGCCTTCAACTCCTTTATATCCTTACTGACTAATTCAAGTAGGCCCAGTTTGTCATGTATCGACTTTAACAGATCGCTTTCCACACTTACCAGTCCCAGTGGTGAAACGCATAAATCGTTTGTATCTGTGGAAGAGTCGTGTTTCCTTTTCGATATTGATTCTCCACGTTTACTCTCCATCATGTTTGAGTGTTGCTTGTTTTCATAATACATTTATCTAGCCTTATGATTTGTTTTGTGTACTTATCCAAATGGAATGTAATTACCCCCAAGTATATAAAGTGCTAATATTTTCTAACTTACTGATATTGAATATCACGTATTCATCTTGAGGCGATTTTGGTATTTCTCCTTGAACTCCACCTTCCCCTCTCTGCATTTTCCAAATGTCGGCATCCACATGCTGTTCGAGAGAAGATGCTGGAAAAGTGTGTGACTACTGTCCCAATGTCCCACATACAAAGTGTGGCCATTCCCGAGATGAAGAGCCAGCATGGTCATCCCCATGGACCCAGACACAACAAACCCCTCATAATGTTGGATGTCAGTGGTGGATCATCTGCAGATTATAATAATCCTGTCTTCACAAATCAAATTCTATTTGTCACATGCTTCATAAACAACAGGTGTAGATAGGTGTAGACTAACAGTGAAATGCTTACCTCACAACAATGCAGAGAGAAAAACAGATGTATATATAAATACACACTGTATATAATAACACAAGGAATACACCATGAGTAACACATAAAACGTTGCACAAAACAAAGAACTTGACCCCAAACCTGTGCCTTTTGGAGGGAATGTATTGACGGAGCGCCAGTCTACCCTTCCGTAACATCAGGGACTCGTCAATGCATAGGTCCTTTTATGGCACAAAGACCTGACCAAATGCTGATGTCAGCCTGGTGAGAACATTTCTTGTTTTGTGTAAGGGGTCATTTAGGTTGGCAGTAGCATTGTTGATGAAATGCAGGCATCGCAGCAGAACTAGAGAAGAGAATTGCAAACATAGGATCTGTCCTCTAGTATTCCCTTAGGGAGTTCTTCTTTACTCTCCCCATGAGAAGGACTGTCACCAGGAAGGTATACATTTCACTAATTGTGGTCGTCACTCATTTAGCAAGCTTCTCCCTCACTCCTGGCTCTCTCTTCTCCTGTAGCGCCAAAGCATAGCGATTGGTCCACTCCACTATGTCTCCCACCAGCTCCTCTGTCAGAAAAAGTTTGAAGCACTCTGCCTCAGAGGGAGATGGCAAGGGGCTTTGCACTCCAGACTGGGACTCATCAAAGCCAACAGCATAGGCAGGAAGGGTGAAATGGCTGCCAGACTTCCTGCTACAGCAGACCCTCTCGTACTTCACCCACTGTTGGTCTGCCACCATCACCACCAGCATCTTCAGAGGGACCTGGGACTTCGTCAGTGGGCAAGGGATCCTCAGATTCAGGGTTCTCAAATGGCCACAAAGTTGGCAAGCAGCTCATCACTGTCACTGTCAGAATCCGATTCCTCATTTTCATACTCATACTCGTTGTCAGAATTGACAAAAATCTCCAGAATTTCCACATTTGTGAGTTGTCTCCTTTTGAAAGACATTGCTAATGCTACATCTTAGCCCAGAAGCAACATACAGCGCATTCGGGAAAGTATTAAGACCTCTTGATTTTTTCCACATTTTGTTGCGTTACATCTAGGGATGCACGATATATCGGTGAACATATCGGAATCAGCACATTTCAGCGAGACAACTTAAAGGTGAAATCCATTAACACCAAGATAATGGAATTGATTGCCCTTGACAATCAACCGTTCTCTGTCGTGGGTGATGTTGGCTTTCGCCGACTGGTCGAGCACCGGTTCTGAATTTGCACATGCAAGCCAAGCACCACCACGACTATCAGTAACACTGTCAAAGCTGTACAAACAAGTGTGCAAACAAGCAAACAACGGCCTCGAATGATGTGTTTACAACACCGCGTTGGTAATAAAGCATTATTTGTTCGACCACAACTTCTGGGGTAGCTAGCTTTAGCTTGGTACCTAGCTTGCACCAATACAACCAGCCTGAAAACAATGACCAGGAGAAACTGCAGTCATTTTCATTATTCTTAGCAATGATTTAGGAATCCTTGTGAGTAAGTATTAGCTAGGTAGCCACTTGTTGTTCGCCTATTGAATATAGTGAATATAAATAGCTAGCCAGCTACTAAACCCTGTTGCCCAAAGCTAACATTATAAGCAGCCAGCTAGCTTCATCTGGCTAGTAATGTGTGACTGGACTGGGTTATGTGTTGTGAAACTAGCCACAATATGGATTAGGCACAATAGTGGAATTTGCAGTTTGCCTTCAAAATAAAAGTATCTCTTTGAAAGCGATGCAGAAGGTTACAATTGGTGTAATCATGCCATATTTAGACTAGATAATGTTCAACAAGGTTGGAATGTGAAGCAATGAAATGGGGTATCAGTCTACTGGGTGACACCCACAGAACACAATTGTGAAGAGTTTATGCAAATATTAGCATTGTAGCTCATATTGCGGGACTGTGACTGTTTTGAAATCACCTCCCTAGTCAGCCTATTGTGTGTATTGACATTTATATTGCACTATACAGCTTTACCTAAGGATTGGGGATCATTGAAATCAGTCTACTCAATTACCCAAGATATTTTTTTCCAATGTCCTCCTCAGAGTTGTATGACTCCAAAACATGCACACAGTATTGTTTTTCCTCAGGAATAGTGTTCAATACACATAGGTTGACAATAAATGTGGCTCAATTCACAGTTGTTTCAGAATCCCACAATAAGAGCTATGAAGCTAATGCTCTCTGGGTGTCACTGAGTAGACTAATACCCCATGTCATTGATCCACAATCCATAGGTAAGGCTGTACAGTGAAATAAGTATGCCCCCAATGCAATTCTAAAGTACACTGCTCAAAAAAATTAAGGGAACACTAAAATAACACATCCTAGATCTGAATGGGACCCAGGGACTGCGTTTGAAAATTAGCCGGTTGGCTAAAACCGGCACTTTTACTGAAATGTTGATTAATGTGCACTGTCCCTGTAAAAATAAAAATAAACTCAACTCAATGAATGAAATATTCTTATTAAATACTTTTTTCTTTACATAGTTGAATGTGCTGACAACAAAATCACACAACAATTATCAATGGAAATGTATCAACCCAATGGAGGTCTGGATTTGGAGTGACACTCAAAATGAAAGTGGAAAACCACACTACAGGCTGATCCAGCTTTGATGTAATGTCCTTAAAACAAGTCAAAATGAGGCTCAGTAGTGTGTGTGGCCTCCACCTGCCTGTATGACCTCCCTCCACGCCTGGGCATGTTCCTGATGAGGTGGCGGATGGTCTCCTGAGGGATCTCCTCCCAGACCTGGACTAAAGCATCCGCCAACTCCTGGAGAGTCTGTGGTTCAACGTGGCTGGTGGATGGAGCGAGACATAATTTCCCAGATGTGCTCAATTGGATTCAGGTCTGGGAAATGGGCGGGCCAGTCCATAGCATCAATGCCTTCCTCTTGAAGGAACTGCTGACACACATGAGGTCTAGCATTGTCTTGCATTAGGAGGAAGCCAGGGCCAACCGCACCAGCATATGGTCTCACAAGGGGTCTGAGGATCTCATCTCGGTACCTAATGGCAGTCAGGCTACCTCTGGCGAGCACATGGAGGGCTCTGCGGCCCCCCAAAGAAATGCCACCCCACACCATGACTGACCCACCGCCAAACCGGTCATGCTGGAGGATGTTGCAGGCAGCAAAACGTTCTCCACGGCGTCTCCAGACTCTGTCACGTCTGTCACGTGCTCAGTGTGAACCTGCTTTCATCTGTGAAGAGCACAGGGCGCCAGTGGTGAATTTGCCAATCTTGGTGTTCTCTGGCAAATGCCAAACGTCCTGCACGGTGTTGGGCTGTAAGCACAACCCCCACCTGTGGATGTTGGGCCCTCATACCACCCTCATGGAGTCTGTTTCTGACCGTTTGAGCAGACACATGCACATTTGTGGCATGCTGGAGGTAATTTTGCAGGGCTCTGGCAGTGCTCCTCCTGCTCCTCCTTGCACATAGGCGGAGGTAGCGGTCCTGCTGCTGGGTTGTTGCCCTCCTACGGCCTCCTCCATGTCTCCTGATGTACTGGCCTGTCTCCTGGTAGCGCCTCCATGCTCTGGACACTACGCTGACAGACACAGCAAACCTTCTTGCCACAGCTCACATTGATGTGCCATCCTGGATGAGCTGCACTACCTGAGCCACTGTGTGGGTTGTAGACTCCGTCTCATGCTACCACTAGAGTGAAAGCACCGCCAGCATTCAAAAGTGACCAAAACATCAGCCAGGAAGCATAGCAACTGAGAAGTGGTCTGTGGTTACCACCTGCAGAACCAGGGGGTGTTATTAGGGGTGTCTTGCTAATTGCCTATAGTTGTCTATCCCATTTGCATAACAGCATGTGAAATTGATTGTCAATCAGTGTTGCTTCCTAAGTGGACAGTTTGATTTCACAGAAGTGTGATTGACTTGGAGTCACATTGTGTTGTTTAAGTGTTCCCTTTATTTTTTTGACCAGTGTATAATACATTCAGTGTGAATTCAACAGATTTTGTCAAATTAACAAATGATTGTCTTTTGTTGCTTTTATAGAACAACATTCCAACCTCGATTAGCATGATCTATTCAATTATGGCATAATTCTACTATTTGCATTAATTTGCATCACTGTCAATGACATACTTTTATTTTGAAGGCCAACGGCAAAGTCCACTATTGTGGCAAATCCTTATTGTGGCTAGCATCACATAAATGGGTCCGACCACCATTAATCAAATAAGAACTGTCTTATAAATTAGGGTTATTTTAGATTACACCTAGCTATATAGTAAGCTAGCTAACTGAAACAGATTGTCGTTTTGCTATGTTTTTGGGGAAGAACATTGTTTGCATCCATGAGCTAGCTAGCTTTTTTATGACCAGCACTGTAGGTGCACAAGACAAAACATTACCAGCATCATAGTATACGTATCGATGAATCAATGAGACATATGAAACACGAGTGATAGTGTAATCAATGTGTAATAACTACATAAAAAATGTATGAATGCTTTAAATTATTATGTGACATGCAGTCATATTCAGGTCCTGATTGGTCAACAAGCTTATTTAGAGGCGAAAGAAACGCACACCTATTTAGGCGAGGTGCTGGCTAGCGGAGTGGAACACGTATAAAGGAGAGCCACACACTCTAGGAGCTCAGATGCAATAATGTTATTTGACACACAAAGACACACACAACGTTCCATAGTATCCTGGTTGAGAATGAAACGACTGAACAAATGAACAACGAAACAGCACAGCAAGTAAGTGAAAGAAATAGGTTCTGATTATGTTTTCCTGGTAATGGGGACATACGTAAATGCCAACAAATTAACTTTTTGTTCAGTGTTGTGTGTGTGTGTGTGTGTGTGACCTATTTAACTAGGCAAATCAGTTAAGAACAAATTCTTATTTACAATGACGGCCTACCCCAGCCAAATCCGGACAACACTGGGCCAATTGGGTGCCGCCCGATGGGACTCACAATCACGGCCGGATGTGATACAGCCTGGATTCGTACCAGGGACTGTCATGACGCCTCTTGCACTGAGATGCAGTGCCTTAGACCACTGCGTCCATCTGTGTGTGTTAACTATTTATCCTGTCTAGGACTGGGGTTCCGCTAGCGGAATGTCCAATAGCTTGTTTGGTAAACAAATCCAAATGCGCGATCTGGTCCATTCGGACAAAATGTTCAAAAAGTTATATTACAGGTCGAAGAAACTTGTCAAACTAAGTATAGAATCAATCTTTAGGATGTTTTTATCATAAAAGTTCAATAATGTTCCAACCGGAGAATTCTATTGTCTGTAGAAAAACAATGGAACGACAGCTACCTCTCAAGTGAAAGCGCGTGACTGAGAACAAGGCTGTAGGCAAACCACTGACTCAAAGAGCTCCCATCCGGTCCCACACCACAGTAGAAGCCTGAAACAACGTTCTAAAGATGGTTGACATCTAGTGGAAGCCTTAGGAAGTGCAACATAACCAATATCCCACTGTGTATTCAATAGGGGTCAGGTTTTGCCTGCCATATGAGTTATGTTATACTCACAGACATCATTCTAACAGTTTTAGAAACTTCAGAGTGTTTTCTATCCAATAATAATAATAATATGCATATATTAGCATCTGGGACTGGGTAGGAGGCAGTTCATTCTGGGCACGCTATTCATCCAAAAATGAAAATGCTGCCCCCTATCCCAAATAAGTTAACTGTACTAGAATGCTTAAAAGGCCGCAATTTTTTTTATGTCGGTTATCTGTATCGCTTTTTTTTGTTGCAAGGAATATATCGCTATCGGCCAAAAATGTAATTTTGGTGTATCACTAGTTACAGCCTTATTCTAAAATGGATGAAATCAAAAATTATTCTCATCAATCTATACACAATACCCCTTAATGACAAAGCGAAAACAGGTTGAAAACAATTTATTAAAAATAGCAAACAGAAATACCTTATTTACATAAGTCGTGGGTGTCCAACCAGTCGATCGCGATCTACTGGTCGATCGTGGAGTGCTTGCCATTCGATCGTGAGATGATTTTATATCTACAAAAAGTCAGCCACACAAATCAATGCCTATAATCTCTTTCTGTTTTAACGTTCGACAGTCCTCCACTCACAGAAATGTCTGAAAAGTCACGTGATTTACATAGAATTTGACCAGCCCCTGCCCACTTACTCACGTATGCCTAGTTGGCGGGCGGCATCTGACCGCGCTGACTCCAAGTCGAGGTCACGGTGATGCCAGGTAGGTAGCTAGCTAGCTAGCTAACTGTGTAGCCAGATTTGTTCTTAAGTTGTGTGGTCAACAGCAGCAATAATGAGTGAAGGGAAGGATACAAGAAACAGAAAAGGCATCATTTCCACAAGGAATGGGAGGAGGATCATTTTTTCGTCATGTCAAACTCCATCTCAAAATGTGTGTGCCTCATCTGCCATAATAGCATCGCTATCCCAAAGAAAGGTAACAGAACAACATTTTAAATCATCCACACACAATTCCAGGAAAGAGATTTTCCAGTAAAGACTGAATTACAAAGAAGAAAGGTACAAGAACAAAAAAATCTTTTTTACAAGGCCTGTGACCAAAGGGAGGCGGCAACCATAGCATCGTAAGATGCTAACAAGACTGAAATTATGGCTGCCATCAATGATATTCAGTTGTCCAGAAATACGGTGACAAGAAGATGTGAGGCAATAGCTGAGAACCTCGAGGATCAACTGAAGAAAGATATTGGCAACTGAGAGTGTTATTCCCTCCAGTTTGACGAGTCCACAGATAAGGTAGATGAGGCACAGTTATGCATTTTCATCAGAATGGTATTTGACAACATGAGTGCAAAGGAGGAACTCCTCGCCATTTTGCAACTAAAAGGACATACAAGGGCTGAAGATATTTTTCAAGCTTTTATAGAGTTTGCTAACCAATTCCAACTTCCCTTATGTAAGCTTGTCTTCATTACTACTGATGGGGCACCCGCTATGGAAGGCCGCATTAGTGGGTTCGTTGCACTGTGCAAACAAGATCATTTCTCCCTGAATTTCTTAGTTATCCCTGCGTAATTCCTCAGCAAGCTTTGTGCGGGAGGATGTTAAACATGAAAGAGGTGACGGATGTTGCGATGAAGATTGTGTGTTCTATTCGAGCAAGAAGCCTACAGCGGAGGCTATTTCGTGCTCACTTAGAAGAGACTGAAGTGGAGCACACAGACCTGCTGCTGCACACGGATGTGCTGTGGCTGAGCCGAGGTACATTTTTAGGGAGGATACAAGCACAGCTTGACATCTTATCTGAATTTGAAAGTCGTTTGAATCACTTGAGCCTATTGCCGTATGTGTTTTCCGTTTGCCACAGACATAAATGTGAATGTCATTGCCCCTAAAAGGGATCACTTTTTTTATTTGGACACAACTATAGCAGAAACTGAAATTGTCAACCTTCAAAATGACATTCAGCTGAAATCCAGGGAAACCACTGAGGTGATCTGGGAGCTACTGCTGGAGGAGAAGTATCCCAACATCAGAAGATGTGCTCTCAACGTATCAGCCCTTTTTGGATCAACCTACCTCTGTGAGTCTGCATTTTCTCACATGAAGATAATAAAGTCCATGCACAGATCCACTATGGCTGACGACCACCTTGTGGCCTGCATAAGACTTACAACAAGCTGCTACAGCCCTGACTATGAAAAACGACTTTCCTCCACCCAGGGACTGCCGGCTGGCTAAAACCGGCACTTTTACTGAAATGTTGATTAATGTGCACTGTCCCTGTAAAAATAAAAATAAACTCATAAACTCAATGCCAAAATTCACATTAAAGTTAGGAAATGAAATTTGTTGCACTTATTTGTGGAAAACATGTTATTGGTCCACGTTATATTTGGGTATCATAGCGGCAGGTCCATACTCAGTGGTGTGTTGCGTTTCATACATTTTGTTGGTTGGTTTACATTTAGAGACTGGTAGATCTCCTCAGGCTGGCAAATGAAAAAGTAGATCTCACGTCAAAGAAGGTCGGCCACACCTGAGATAAGTATTCAGACCCTTTGCTATGAGACTCGAAATTGACCTCAGGTGCATCCTGTTTCCATTGATCATTATTGAGATGTTTCTACAATTTGAATGAAGTCCACCTTTGATAAATTGATTGGACATTATTTAGAAAGGCACACACCTGTATAAGGTCCCACAGTTGACAGTGCATGTCAGAGCAAAAACCAAGCCATGAGGTCAAAGAAATTGTCTGTAGAGCTCCAAGACAGGATTGTGTCAAGGCACAGATCTGGGGAAGGGTACCAAAACATTTCTGCAGCATTGAAGGTTCCCAAGAACATAGTGCTCTCCATTATTCTTAAATGGAAGAAGTTTGGAACCACCGAGACTCTTCCCAGAGCTGGCCGCTCAGGGGGTGACCAAGAACCCGATTGTCAATCTGACAGAGCTCCGGAGTTCTTGTTTCTCAATCCAGGAGAAACAAGATTCTCTGATCCGATGAAACCAAGATTGAACTCTTTGGCCTGAATGACAAGCGTCACATCTGGAGGAAACCTGGCACCATTCCTACGGTGAAGCATGGTGGTGGCAGTATCATGCTGTGGGGATGTTTTTCAGCGGCAGGGACTGGGAGACAAGTCAGGATCAAGTAAAAGATGAACGGAGTAAAGTACAGAGAGATCCTTGATGAAAACCTGCTCCAGAGCGCTCAGGACCTGCGATTGGACCTTCAAACAGGACAACGACCCTAAGCACACAAAAAGAGAACATAGGAGTGGCTTTGGGACAAGTCTCTAAATGTCCTTGAGTCTGGGCCACTCAATCGAACATCGCTGGCGAGACCTGAAAATAGCTGTGCAGTGATGCTCCCCATCCAACCTGACAGAGCTTAATTAAGAGAATCTGCAGAGGAGGGGAGAAACTCCCTAAATACAGGTGTGCCAAGCTTGTAGCATCATTTCTAAGAAGACTTGAGGCTGTAATTGCTGTCAAAAGTGCTTCAATAAAGTACTGATTAAATGGTCTATATATACTTATGTGTGATTTCTGGGGGTTTTGTTGAAATTGTTTCTGAAAACCTGTTTTATCTTTGTCATTATGGGGTATTGTGTGTAGATTGATGAGGGGGGGGGGAAACAATTTAATCCATTTTAGAATAAGGCTGTAACGTCACAAAATATGGAAAAAGTCAAGGGGTCTGAATACTTTCCGAATGCACTGTATAGTATAGCTATAGATCATTTAATTGAGACCACAGGCGTACCTGATCTTGTTCTCCAGCAAAGAATCAGGGATGAGGGGCAGCATCGGGCAATGTTGAAGTTGAATCGATTACAAATTGCATGACCATCCCCTGGACTAAACCCTAACATTGAAAAAGCACTGTCCTCCCCATTTTATCTCCGGGTCCCAGTTCCCGAAAATAATGATTACAACCCAAATCAGCTAGATGCAGGCAAGAGTGTGCAAGGCGGTACTGAATGTGTCACTGTCTGTCACCTTGATTACTCCAATTTGTCTCTCGACCTGTGCACCTACGTTATAAACTTTCAATTGTAGGCTAGGTTGTAGCAACCTCATGATAGAGAAAATGTGAGTGTCATGTAGTAGCCTAAACCTATCGATGTTACATTGAGCTGGCTGAATGGAATATGAATGAGTCATCCAAAATTCTGTAATAGAAATGAGGCCATGCTGATATATATATTTTTTTAAATCTCCCTAATCTTAAACGGAACCTACCACCACTGGCGGTGACCAAGAAAGCTCGACAGAGGATGTATTATCTGTGCCAGCTGCGGAAACTCAAACTCTCTCTGACAATTCTGGTTCGGTTCTACAAGTCCATCATTGAGTCCATCCTCAGCTCTTCTATCACCATCATGAGTCCATCCTCAGCGCTTCTATCACCGTCTGGTTTGGTTCCGCATCTGCTACTGCAAGGACAAACTGCAGAACATCATCTGGTCTGCAAAGAAGTTAATTGGCTGTCACCTGCCCTCCATCAAGGACCAGCACGCCTCCAGGACAAGAAAGCGCCCAGGTTAGATGATCGCCGACCCCAGACACCTCATCTTTAAAAGACTCCTCTCTGGCAGAAGGTTTAGGTGACTCATGACCTAAACAGACAGTTACCTGAACAGTTTCTTCCCCCATGCCGTGGCCCTAATTAACCGGCCCTCCAGCGCTTATGGATTAAGTGACTTTGTATTGAGCCGATTACTACACATGGTCATCAATGACCTCCAATAAAAATCTGCAATACACTGCATTTGCACTATAAACCTCCGTACAACACTGTATATGCACAGTATATGTTTGCCACAGCAGCATCCCTCCCTCTGTTTATATATAGATACAGTATAACCCCTCTGTAAATGATATATTTCCACTGTAATCAGACTATAATCCAGAGTTTTACGTTTTATGTTTACTGTTCCGATATTGAATATTCTGTATGATGTCAATGTGAACTTGAGTCTGTATTCTGTTTGAAAACTCAGCAAAAAAAGAAACGTCCATTATTCAGGACCCTGTCTTTCAAAGATAATTCGTAAAAATCCAAATAACTTCACAGATCTTCACTGTAAAGGGTTTAAACACTTTCCAGTGCTTGTTCAAAGAACCATAAACAATTAATGAACACGCACCTGTGGAATGGTTGTTAAGACACTAACAGCTTACAGGCTGTACAATTAAGGTCACAGTTATGAAAATTTTGGAAACTAAAGAGGCCTTTCTACTGACTCTGAAAAACACCAAAAGAAAGATGCCCAGGGTCCCTGATCATCTGCGTGAACATGCCTTAGGCATGCTGCAAGGAGGCATGAGGACTGCAGATGAGGCCAGGGCAATACATTGCAATGTCCGTACTGTGAGACGCCTAAGACAGCGCTACAGGGTGACAGGACGGACAGCTGATCGTCCTCGCAGTGGCAGACCACGTGTAACAATACCAAGATCGGTACATTCGTACATCACACCTGCTGGACAGGTACAGAATGGCAACAACAGCTGCCCGAGTTACACCAGGAACGCACAATCCCTCCATCAGTGCTCAGACTGTCCGCAATAGGCTGAGAGAGGCTGGACTGGGGGCTTGTAGGCCTGTTGTAAGGCAGGTCCTCACCAGACATCAATGGCAACAACGTCACCTATGGGCACAAACCCACCGTCGCTGGACCAAAAAGTGCACTTCACTGACGAGTCGCGGCGTTGTCTCACCAGGGGTGATGGTCGGATTTGTGTTTATCGTCGAAGGAAGGAGAGTTACACCGAGGCCTGTACTGTGGAGGGTCCGTCATGGTCTGAGGCGGTGTGTCACAGCGCCTCAGCTTGTTGTCATTGCAGGCAATCTCAACGCTGTGCATTACAGGGAAGACATCCTCCTCCCTCATGTGGTACCCTTCGTGCAGGCTCATCCTGACATGACCCTCCAGCATGACAATGCCACTAGCCATACTGCTTGTACTTAAAAAACACTTCAACTTCAACCAGTAAAACGGATCTTTGGCTAGCTTTTGCCACAGCATATATTAATGAGCTGCTGCATACCAAGAAATGATTTAGCAAAGATCACAACCAAATATAATCTTAACGACTGTTCAAGCAGGAATCAAAACATAATTGTAAGCATATGAGAATCCCCAAAAGTTATTTTGTTTAGAAGTAATAAAAAATTAAATCTAGGCTGTTGAATGGGCGCAGATGGCGATGGCTTTCTTACTGCCACCAAGAGTCACGCGCATCTGTTCGTGACGTCAGTATGTCATGTACTGGAAAGGGGTCTTTGCTGGCAGCATCTTCTCACTAAAGGCCAGTTTATACTTGGTCTAACGACATGTCTGTAGACAATTATAATGCGAAAAGTGTCGCTGTTAAAAACAACATTTAATTTATACTCTGGTGGAATGTATGTAGACTGATGCTGTAACTGTCAGTTTTTTTGTTGCACAGACATGAAAAAAGTTTAAGTCTCTGCGACTGTTGGAAAGTCTGTTGTCATGGTTACCGGACTGCCAGTGCGGAGACCAAATCCTACTGTGACAAAAATATAGCAGGAGTTCTAAAATTCTCAGGTAGAATGACCTGCTTTTATTTTGTCACACTGTGGCAATAAGCTATTTTCTGTAAGCTCGTCTTTACATTGTAAATAAGTATGTTGTTGTGGGTGAATTTTTCTGTAATAACGATTAAAAAGTAGCTCAATTTGCAGCTATACTCTGGTCGTTATTTGAAATGACTAGCCAGCAATGAACCAAAACAGTGTTTATAAAATTGCTTTTAGTTGCCTGGCTTGGTAGGTTGACATTTACTCAATTCATTTTTAAACGGATGTGTTTATTGGTGTTAAAATGAGCACCGGGCTGCCGATGTCATGCAGAGGCTATATTTTTGTGTTTATACATATTTGATGTCGGACGATAATATGTCGTGATGTCCCTATGACAATTGTCTACAGACATGTCAATAGACGGACTGTAAACCAGCCTTAAAGGGGAATTTCACCCTGGGGGAATCTGGGCTTGTTTTCATCATGTCCGAGGCATTTCTAGGACAGTGAGATGCACACATAATTACCCAGGAGGAAGGCAGGTCTGGGCGTCGCACGCTGAATGATACACCCACAATTGATACGTTTAAAAATAAATATAGTCTTGCTTTGTGGCATTTTGTGACGGCTCTATGTTATGCTGATTGCGCTATACATTTTTGTGCGTGAAGATATGGTTGTCCTTGTTCGATAGAACCATTGGACGTCTTTCGGCGGCATTGATAAATATTACAAGCAGACACATTTTTTCCAGTCTAAAAGACTGTTGGGCGGTGCTTCGTGCTCTGTCCCCAGTCCCTGCACCAAGGCGGGCTTTTTTGAAAGCTAGGCGGACACTAACAACACAATCCTTTGGGAAAAATTGAAAGAACTAACCAGACACAATGGCTTCAAGTGATTCCTCTCATCAACACAAATTCCACGATGGAGCATTTATTTATGTTCTATTATTTGAATTATTATTATTCAACCATACATGTTTCAACCCGAATATAGGGAAGAGGATTCGAAACAAAGGGTTGGATTTAGCTAACGTTAGAAGCTCAGCTACAGCCAATGGCAGCACCAAGAGGGCAGATGACAAATATGTTATTTTTCCTGCAAGTCAACTAGCTAGCTAACTTTAGTATATCTACTGAAACCCATATTGTGTATTGCTGGCTAACATATTACTGTGTTACAGTGGGGGGGGAAATTGTATTTTTGCTAACTTAGTATCTATGACTAAAAATAGAAGAGCTTTCACAAAATCTGAGATCTTTTGTATCTCGATTGTAAAACCTCTTCTCCTTTTAGTCGTAGATATGGCTACTCTAAACAGCAAGTTACAACGTTACAACTAGCCACCTAAAGCTACATTTACCAGCAAACGTTAGCACATGACTGGAGTTGGCTATCTAGTTAGCCTGGTGCCTGCTAACTAACCTTTTAGCAAACGTGTGTCATGACGTTGCCCTGTTGGGTTAGGTTTATGACCCCCCCCCATAAATACATACCCTTTTTCTCTCCACTCTACAGAATGGACCCTTGGAAAGCCTTTTTGTTAACATAGAGAGAGTCTTGTAACATCAAAAGGTTGGGGAAAAGGACAATATTTATGTAATCCAACCAGTTGAAAGTGTCTGTTGGTACTTAAAGAATATGATGTCAGACCATTTGTCGTCTGAGACATTATTACTGTTGATGACATAAATTGTATCTTAGAAAGTCTACACATTCTAGTCATCAGATTCACATGCAATTGTTGTGCAATTGAAATGTTTAAATATGAAACTATTTGTGAAAAGATTAAATGTAATTTTAGCTTCTAAGTGAGAGAATTGTTTTCATAAGTGAACTATGCTCACTCAGTGGCCCCGCCCAAGTGAACAAGCATTGTTTGTGAACTATGAAACATGCCCTTCTCTCCCCTACTACAAAAGCCCATTGACGAAAGTCAACCTCTTGTCTTCTCGATGACTGCTGTCCATGCGTTTAAAAGGGCTAATATCAACTACAGAACTAAGCCAACCTCAGCGTGAGCTCTGGTTGCGAATGGTTGAACGATTGCAACCTAACGAAATTAACATTGTGTTCCCGATGACATGAGGACTGCTGTCCATACGTTTAAAACGGCTAATATCAACGTGGAGGTGACGATCAATACGCTGGAAGGATGACTATACCAGCCAGAATATTACATGAGCTTATAGTATGGCAACTTGGTATGAATTTTGAACTCTTATTCACGAAAGAAGTGATACATCCTATACATCGAGTTATCAGCAGCAGCTGTAAACGTGCTCTAGGAAAGGACAGACAATCTCCTGAATGACAGGGTGCTACCTCGTATCCGTTCTACCACCAGACGACAGGGCACTACAACGTATCCATTCCACCATATTCTCAAAGGACAAGGGAGATATCTGCTGGGCAACCCAACCTTCCATCGACCAGTCTATCAGAGTAAATATATTTCTTGCATTTTCAATTTCCGAATGAGCGGTTATTTAGAATGCATAAGATTCTGTATTTACGATAGCATAGCTTCATAAGATCCAATCCTTTTGTTTCTCAGTTTTCCTATGCTTTCATTCAAACCCAACCCCCTTTCTTTGTGTAACCAGCCGTCATATCGGTTTCGCTCGCTAGGGACGTTTTCTTTTATGACATAATTAGTCATCAATGTATGATCCATCCTGTGTATATGTAATTATGTGTGATTATTTAGGTATTTAGTAAATGACTAATTAAACCAAATTTTGTATTGCTGATTCAACGTGTTAGCCAGGGTTCGTGAAGATAACCAATCATTTTACGACGTTCAGATGAGACTGAATAAGGCGACGATTAATAATTGACTGCTATTGATATAAAAGATTACCAGATCTTTAAGAGTTTATTCGGAAGATTAAAGATTAAACAGCTCTATAAAGATTCTTCCGTGGTGCCCCGACTTCCTAGTTAATTACATTTACATGATTAGTTTAATCAGGTAATATTACAGAGAATTTATTTGATAAAATAGCATGTCATATATCACTTAACCCATAGTAAAGACATGACACGAGTAACATCAGCAACTGTAAATCATTTTATTAGCTAGCTAAGTAACATAATTGACAAGGATTGACATTAATTATGATTATGCAAGATGTTATTTACATCTTTTTAGAATACTAAGTGTTGTATATCCAACAAGCTAGCTGGATATACAAGTTTACTTGCAAACAGTGAGGACAAACAATAATGCAACAATTTACTGTTGTAAATCTCTAAAACCGAAGCTGGTTTTACTATATAAACATTTGCCTAAGCATGCCTGATAGACATGGCTGTAGGTAGATAATGTCTGCCCACCTAGGTACATTTGTAAGGTCTGGTCACTGAGCAAAGGTAGAGGGTTATGTCGATATTTCTTCCTATTAAATCAAATAAAATGTTATTTGTCACATGCGCCGAAAACAACAGGTGTAGACCTTACAGTGAAATGTTTATTTACACGGCCCTAACTAACAATGCAGTTTAAAAAATAAATAATAATAATTAGGCTAGATATTGTTGTAAATGTTATCTCTGTGCCTGTGCACATGTACAGTGGGGCAAAAAAGTATTTAGTCAGACACCAATTGTGCAAGTTCTCCCACTTAAAAAGATGAGAGAGGCCTGTAATTTTCATCATAGGTACAGTTCAACTATGACAGATAAAATGAGAAAAAAAATCCAGAAAATCACATTGTAGGCTTTTTAATGAATTTATTTGCAGATTCCAAGAACACAGGATGAGATGTTACTATCCTTTGTGCAAGCACTTCCAAGAGTTAATGAACAGTGAGCCTGGTGAAATTTGGGGAGCGCATCGTCAGTAGTGTACCTTTGGTTCCTAGGGTGTTTCGGCCTTTCACACTATACACCCTCCCCAAAGGCGGCCAGCGACAGGGTGATCAATCCTACGCTTGCGTCCCATTCCCAATTAGTCATAGGAGTTGCCTTGTTGATGATAGCCAACATCCCATGGGACTATGCATGGCAGGGGCTCCTCCTCCCTGAGTCAAGCATTGTTGACCGCATACCTCCTGGCCCTCTCACTTCGGGGCCCAGCTGGGGTCTTTCCTCTTCATCCAGAGCCACTGACTGCTGCCTTCTGCCGCCTCCGATACAGCTTTGATTGCCGAACGCTGGCTCTGGCCCTTAATTCCAAGGTCTCTAAGCAGTCTGGTTGTAGATGTTGCCACAAAACCTCTGCAGCCCACCTCCACTGGTCAGACTTCTGTGTTCCAGCCATGATGCCGTGCTTCGGCAGCTAGATCGGCATAGCGCAGATGCTTTCGCTCATAAGCCTCATCTACTGAGTCCTCCCAGGGTACTGTGAGCTCAATGATGAAGACCTTCTTGAGCGAACGGGACCAGAGCACCATGTCAGGTCTTAGGGTGGTGGTTGCAATCTCCGGAGGAAACACAAGTTGCCGGCCAATGTCAGCTAGCATTTTCCAGTCGCGGGCCAAGCGCAGCTGGTCTCGCTCTAATGGTGTCGAGCCGCTCTTCGGTGGTTTAGCCCCTTCACGGACAAAGTTTGTCCGTAAGGGGTGTGATGCTGCTGGGGGTGGTAGGGAGTTGGTGGCAGCTCGCTTGTCCTCCAGGGCGGACGCAAGGTTTTTAAGGACTTGGTTGTGACGCCAAGTGTAGCGTCCTTGGGTGAGGCTTGTTTTACACCCTGTGCCTGAGGTTGGCTGGCATGGAACAGAGGGCACAGTCTGGATTTTCACCATACCATTGGTGAAGATTAACTGGAGTTGGAAGGACGTCATATGTTGCTCTGATGGAAAAGCTCAACTGCCTCGCTTCCATGGCCCACAGATCCTTCCAGCTGATCTTCCTCTTCTCCACACTGTCCCATCGAGTCCACTGTCCTTGTTTGGAAAGAGAGACTGCCTTGGCCCACCTTGCAGCCTCCTCCTGATGGCGTACTTCCTGCACTACCATCTTCCACCGCTCTGGTGCAGTGGCCTTACTCCAAGCAGCACGGCTAGTTAGCCCAAGGCCTCCTCTCCCTTGCTGAACATGACCCACAATGTCAGCATGTCTGAGGGCTGCTGTTGCCACCTGGACTGCTTTTCCTGGCCTCCATTTGCGCCCAGTTGCCAAGGTTGGCGCGTTGTTGCTCACCACTGGGTCTCGAGATTCATTCAGTGTCATCTGGAGCCTGGTTTTTGAACACTTGAATTCCTCTGTTAGACTGGTGAGGGGCAGCTTGAGGACACCATCTCCATAGAGGCCTATGGTGGTAAGGCATCGTGGAACTCAGAGCCACTTCTTTAAGTAGCCTGTGACTCCTCTTTCCATCTTCTCCACTGTTGAGATTGGAACCTCATACACTGCTAAGGGCCACAACACCCGGGGTAGGAGACCAAACTGCAGACACCAGGCCTTTAACTTTCCAGGTAGCTGGGTGTTGTAGATGGACTGTAGGCTACTACTGATGTCTTTGCACAGCTGTTGCACCTGGTCTTTGTCCTTCAGGCTTGCATCATACCACCTTCCAAGGCTTTTTACCAGCTGCTCAGACACTGTTGGGATTTGGTCATCTCCGATGAAGAATTTCAGGTCAGAGAGTACTCTCTTCACAATCGAGATGCTGCGTGACTTGGATGGTTTAATCTTCATACGGGCCCAGCTGATGTTCTCCTCGAGTTTTCTGAGCAGTCTCCTGGTGCATGGGACAGTGGTGGTCAATGTTGTAATGTCGTCCATGTAGGCTCTGAGTGGAGGGAGGCGGATACCAGAGTCGACTCGCTGTCCACCAGCAACCCATTTTGAGGATCTGATGATAACCTCCATTGCCATTATGAATGCCAACGGAGAAATGGTACATCCCGCCATTATACCTACATTCAGGCACTGCCATGAGGTGGTGAACTCTGAGGTGGTGAAGCAGAACTGCAGATCCTGGAAGTACGACTTCACCAGGGTTGTGATGGTGTCCGGTATGTGGAAAAATCTGAAGGCAGACCACAGGAGTTCATGGGCACAGAGCCAAATGCATTGGCGAGGTCGAGAAAGACTACACGGAGGTCCCTTTTCTCCACCTTGGCCATTTGGATCTGGTGCCAGATCATGCTGGAATGTTCCAAGCAGCCAGAGAATCCTGATATTCCTGCCTTCTGTACAGATGTATCGACGTATGCATTCCTTTGCAGGTACTCGGCCATCCTCTGGGCAATGACCCTAAAGAAGATTTTACCCTCGACATTCAGTAAGGAGATTGGGCGGAATTGGCTGATGTTCACTGCATCCTTCTCCTTAGGGATCAGGACCCCGCCTGCCCTACGCCACACTTTGGGTATTATCTTATTTTTCCAAGCTGTTCTCATAAGCCTCCAGAGGAACCTCAGGACGTCTGGTGCGTTCTTATACACTTTGTACGGGACTCCATTTGGCCCCGGGGCTGATGCTGTTCTTGCCCGTCGAACTGTGTTTTCCACCTCTTTCCGTGTCGGAGGGCTGGTCTCAATATGATGTTCCGGGGGTTCAATGGGTGGGATATCTGATGGGATGGCCAGATGTTCATGTCGCTTTGAGTCAAAGTTTGTTGCTCTCAGGTGCTCCTCTAGGTCTTTCTTTGTTGTTTTTAGAGCTCCACTTTTTTCCTTTGTGAAGAGACTTTTAAGGAACTTGAAGGGATCTTTATAGAATCGAGTTCTAGTTTGTTCTTTCTTCCTTCTGTGTTTCCGTAGGTTCTCTGCTCTACGGAGGGATGCCAACCGGGTTTTGATATCAGCCTGAAGTGCCTCTATGCCCTCCTTTTCCACTTCCGAGGCCTTCTTCCACTGTTTCTTAAGCTGTCGCCTTTCTTGAACGAGGCGCTTGATTTCTTGTTGCCTCCTGGAAACTGGTGGGGTTGGAACCTTTCTCCCGACCTTTTGCCTCTTCCACTCCAAATCTTTCTGTCCCGTACTCATAGATAATGTCCCCCATCCTCTCCAACTTCCTCTCCACTGTGCCTCGAAGTTTCTCGAGGGTCAAGGTAAGGTCAGTATTCACTGTTTCCCACAAATTCTTGTCACTGGCGCCAGGCCACTTCACATACGGTCTGTGCCCTGGTAGTCTCCTCTCGACTGCAGGTCTGGGAGGCTCGGTGAGTTTCACTCCTGTTGTTGGTTCCACCTCAGTTGTTACTTCGGTGCTTGAGTTTACGTCCTTCAGTCATTCGAATGATTTGATCGCTTTCGCAGAAAGTAATCAATGCGAGGCCTCTGTCTCTCTTTACCCAAACACCCCTTCTTGCCCTGGTGGATCCTCAACCCATGGTGTGATGTAACTTTCCTCCAACCACAGACACATACCTGCATCTGTTTGTGGCCCGCTGTTGCAGCAGAACTTGTGACAGTTGCTGTGGTGTTCTCTTGTGCTGTGCTCTCATTACTCGTAGTCGTTTCCGGTCCAGTCGTTACCATGTTGTCAGCAAATTATGGTGGAAAATAAGTATTTGGTCAATAACAAAAGTTTATCTCAATACTTTGTATATACCCTTTGTTGGCAATGACAGAGGTCAAACGTTTTCTGTAAGTCTTCACAAGGTTTTCACACACTGTTGCTGGTATTTTGGCCCATTCCTCCATGCAGATCTCCTCTAGAGCAGTGATGTTTTGGGGCTGTTGCTGGGCAACATGGACTTTCAACTCCCTCCAAAGATTTTCTATGGAGTTGAGATCTGGAGACTGGCTAGGCCACTCCAGGACCTTGAAATGCTTCTTACGAAGCCACTCCTTCGTTGCCCGGGTGGTGTGTTTGGGCTCATTGTCATGCTGAAAGACCCAGCCACGTTTCATCTTCAATGCCCTTGCTGATGGAAGGAGGTTTTCACTCAAAATCTCACGATACATGGCCCCATTCATTCTTTCCTTTACACGGATCAGTCGTCCAGGCCCCTTTGAAGAAAAACAGACCCAAACCATGATGTTTCCACCCCCATGCTTCACAGTAGGTATGGTGTTCTTTGGATGCAACTCAGCATTATTTGTCCTCCAAACACGACGAGTTGAGTTTTTACCAAAAAGTTATATTTTGGTTTCATCTGACCATATGACATTCTCCCAATCTTCTTCTGGATCATCCAAATGCTCTCTAGCAAACTTCAGACGGGACTGGACATGTACTGGCTTAAGCAGGGGGACACGTCTGGCACCACAGGATTTGAGTCCCTGGCAGGGTAGTGTGTTACTGATGGTAGGCTTTGTTACTTTGGTCCCAGCTCTCTGCAGGTCATTCACTAGGTCCCCACGTGTAGTTCTGGGATTTTTGCTCACCGTTCTTGTGACCATTTTGACCCCACGGGGTGAGATCTTGCGTGGAGCCCCAGATCGAGGGAGATTATCAGTGGTCTTGTATGTCTTCCATTTCCTAATAATTGCTCCCACAGTTGATTTCTTCAAACCAAGCTGCTTATCTATTGCAGATTCAGTCTTCCCAGCCTGGTGTCCTTTGACAGCTCTTTGGTCTTGGCCATAGTGGAGTTTGGAGTGTGACTGTTTGAGGTTGTGGACAGGTGTCTTTTATACTGATAACAAGTTCAAACAGGTGCCATTAATACAGGTAACGAGTGGAGGACAGAGGAGCCTCTTAAAGAAGAAGTTACAGGTCTGCGAGAGCCAGAAATCTTGCTTGTTTGTAGGTGACCAAATACTTATTTTCCACCATAATTTGCAAATAAATTCATTAAAAATCCTACAATGTGATTTTCTGGATTTATTTTCTCATTTTGTCTGTCATAGTTGAAGTATACCTATGATGAAAATTACAGGCCTCTCTCATCTTTTTAAGTGGGAGAACTTACACAATTGGTGGCTGACTAAATACTTTTTTGCCCTACTGTATGCATGTTCAACTAGTCTACCCTAATGTTGATACTATACTGGCACAGTTCAACTGTCGTTCAAACTGTAGAATATTGTATAATTATGTATCTTTTTTTTGTCTTACACCGTGTGGTGCCAGGGCTTCTTCCTGGAGTGGATTCTAGATACAGAGACATAATTCCTTTGCCTGTGTGTATCTCTGTATTCCTTGAAGGATTAGACATTATGCAGGATTTCAATCAGATGACTCATGAGGAGCTTGATCATGACAACACTCCTTCCACATCTTTACAAGTATTCCCTGACATTTACTACACTGATCTTACTGTACGTGAGCACCAGTTCTCTTAACTACCAATTGTTACGCCAGATAATGTGATTGAACTAAATATTTGACCCGTTTCAGGAAATTAGGTGTATGTCGCGGATCACTACTTCACACGAGAGCCATTTAAATGTTATCTTTATTTTTTAATCAAAATGCGTTTTTTTTGCGGAAATGCCTTCTGGAACATGTGAACTTTCATGTGCCTTAACTTGTTTGCCATCTGTAAATACAAATTAAATTGTTAAATTACGAGCCTAGTTGGTTTAGCCAGAGCAACCTTCTAATTGGTTTAGCTCAAGCAACCTTTCCGCTAACCATGATTGGCTGGGATGAGTGGGCTGGACATGCAGAGAGATGAGTTTGGATTGGTCTGCCATACAGCACGCTTCTGTCTATTTGAGCTGGTTATTATGTGTAGGTAATCCTGTCTAATGCTGCCTTTTGACATATATATTTGCTTAGTAGAACTGCATAAATGTTGCTCTCCACTTTCTGGAAGACCGAGTTTTGAAATCAGTGGAATTAGAGTATGATAGCTAAGGAGATAGAGAAAACAGCTGTCTCCAGATTACATCTTCAAACTAAGGGCAACCATGACAGGAAGAAGCATCTAACCATGATGTATACGAGTAAGATTGTCAAAATTAGAAACTTGTAATTAGACTAAGTTTTTCATTTCAAGTTAAAGAGTACTGTTAGCTAGCTAGCTAACTTTAGCTGGCTGGCTCGCTCGCCAGCTGAATTTGTTATTCATATCTCAGAGACATTTGCTTGGCTAGTTATAGCCTAATGTTAGCTAGTTAACATTGAACCTGGTTGGTTAGCTACCTGCAGATTCATGCAGGGTAGTAACGTCATGAGTTGGGATTATGGCTCATTGTTTACCTAGCTAGCTACATGTCTTAAAAGACTCCACTATGCACTATAACCATTACGGGTGCATTCGTAAATTCAGTTTGGCTATCTACTCCGATTTCGGAGTACTCTCGTCTGTGTGCCAGAGTGCAGAATAACTGCTGAATTTACGAACGTCAACACCCGTTTAATATGGCCGGTGTCAGTAAGCATCAGCAAAAAAACGTAATTAAATTGTTGCCAGCAGCACAGTTAGTCACCAACGCTCCGAATAACATGAGAACAGCCTAACCAGCTCTGTTACGGCGAGTAAAACAGTCAGAGTGGGGTGATCTCTCATTTGTGTCTGGAAGTAGCTAGCAAGTTAGCCAATGTAGGCCAGTTAGCTTGACTGCCATTGTGAGGTCAGAACGCTCGGATCAAACCCTACTCCTCGGCCAGAGCGTTCTGAACACTCTGAGAGTGAAACGCTCTGAATTTACTAATGGACAATCTGACAAATTCTCTGAATTTACTAATGCCCAGAGGTGCACTCTGAGCTCTCTCTGGCACTCCAGATTAAATTTACGAACACCCTATATATATATTCATTAACCAGATTACGCCGGATTCCTGACTTCGATGAGTGATACATCAGTTCTAGAATGTTGTTGACATTAAGAATTGACTTTATTTAGACATCCAGCATGTATTGTAGTTTCATGACTAGAGACAAATCTTCAAAGGCAAAGTATTTATTTATTCTGCATGGTACATGCATTCACAGTCTTGATTTATAGGATCCCACTATATGATTGATATGTCAAGTGATACATTCCCAAGTTATTAATTAAAAGTTTATGGAAAAACTGCACTTGTCCTCATGTGAAAATTATAGTTTGTTAAATACTTTACAGCTAAATCAAACATTTATATTGCACATTTCTTACAACAAATGCATTTCAAGGTTATCAAAGTAATCTATTGAAAGGCATGTGGCACTTAACATCCTTCCTCTTGTCTCCTCTATAGGTAACCAGGGGATTCTCTCTTCCACATGCAAATGCCTGCGTGGAGCTCATATGTTTAGCCATGAAGCCTGTTTTGGCGGTTCACAATATTGGCCGATTTTGTGTGACTCAAAGTTCTACGAAGATCCAGTGAGCATCCCTAAAGCCAACACCTCATTTGGCCGCCTTTCGTTCCAGTTCTCTGGAGGAATTGCAAAAATCGCTGAAGTTGGAGACTTTTATCTCCCTCACCAACTTCAAACATCTGCTATCTGAGCAGCTAACCGATCGCTGCAGCTGTACATGGTCTATCGGTAAATAGCCCACCCATTTTTACCTACCTCATCCCCATACTGTTTTTATTTATTTACTTTTCTGCTCTTTTGCACACCAATATCTCTACCTGTACGTGACCATCTGATCATTTATCACTCCAGTGTTAATCTGCAAAATTGTAATTATTCGCCTACCTCCTCATGCCTTTTGCACACAATGTATATAGACTCCCCTTTTTTTCTACTGTGTTATTGACTTGTTAATTGTTTACTCCATGTGTAACTCTGTGTTGTCTGTTCACTGCTATACTTTATCTTGGCCAGGTCGCAGTTGCAAATGAGAACATGTTCTCAACCAGCCTACCTGGTTAAATAAAGGTGTTCTCAACCAGCCTACCTGGTTAAATAAAGGTGTTCTCAACCAGCCTACTTGGTTAAATAAAGGTGTTCTCAACCAGCCTACCTGGTTAAATAAAGGTGTTCTCAACCAGCCTACCTGGTTAAATAAAGGTGTTCTCAACCAGCCTACCTGGTTAAATAAAGGTGTTCTCAACTAGCCTAGCTGGTTAAATAAAGGTGTTCTCAACCAGCCTACCTGGTTAAATAAAGGTGTTCTCAACTAGCCTACCTGGTTAAATAAAGGTGTTCTCAACTAGCCTACCTGGTTAAATAAAGGTGTTCTCAACCAGCCTACCTGGTTAAATAAAGGTGTTCTCAACCAGCCTACCTGGTTAAATAAAGGTGTTCTCAACCAGCCTACCTGGTTAAATAAAGGTGTTCTCAACCAGCCTACCTGGTTAAATAAAGGTGTTCTCAACCAGCCTACCTGGTTAAATAAAGGTGTTCTCAACCAGCCTACCTGGTTAAATAAAGGTGTTCTCAACTAGCCTACCTGGTTAAATAAAGGTGTTCTCAACTAGCCTACCTGGTTAAATAAAGGTGTTCTCAACCAGCCTACCTGGTTAAATAAAGGTGTTCTCAACCAGCCTACCTGGTTAAATAAAGGTGTTCTCAACCAGCCTACCTGGTTAAATAAAGGTGTTCTCAACCAGCCTACCTGGTTAAATAAAGGTGTTCTCAACCAGCCTACCTGGTTAAATAAAGGTGTTCTCAACCAGCCTACCTGGTTAAATAAAGGTGTTCTCAACCAGCCTACCTGGTTAAATAAAGGTGTTCTCAACCAGCCTACCTGGTTAAATAAAGGTGTTCTCAACCAGCCTACCTGGTTAAATAAAGGTGTTCTCAACTAGACTACCTGGTTAAATAAAGGTGTTCTCAACCAGCCTACCTGGTTAAATAAAGGTGTTCTCAACCAGCCTACCTGGTTAAATAAAGGTGTTCTCAACCAGCCTACCTGGTTAAATAAAGGTGTTCTCAACCAGCCTACCTGGTTAAATAAAGGTGTTCTCAACCAGCCTACCTGGTTAAATAAAGGTGTTCTCAACCAGCCTACCTGGTTAAATAAAGGTGTTCTCAACCAGCCTACCTGGTTAAATAAAGGTGTTCTCAACTAGCCTACCTGGTTAAATAAAGGTGTTCTCAACCAGCCTACCTGGTTAAATAAAGGTGTTCTCAACCAGCCTACCTGGTTAAATAAAGGTGTTCTCAACCAGCCTACCTGGTTAAATAAAGGTGTTCTCAACCAGCCTACCTGGTTAAATAAAGGTGTTCTCAACTAGCCTACCTGGTTAAATAAAGGTGTTCTCAACTAGCCTACCTGGTTAAATAAAGGTGTTCTCAACCAGCCTACCTGGTTAAATAAAGGTGTTCTCAACCAGCCTACCTGGTTAAATAAAGGTGTTCTCAACCAGCCTACCTGGTTAAATAAAGGTGTTCTCAACCAGCCTACCTGGTTAAATAAAGGTGTTCTCAACCAGCCTACCTGGTTAAATAAAGGTGTTCTCAACTAGCCTACCTGGTTAAATAAAGGTGTTCTCAACTAGCCTACCTGGTTAAATAAAGGTGTTCTCAACTAGCCTAGCTGGTTAAATAAAGGTGTTCTCAACCAGCCTACCTGGTTAAATAAAGGTGTTCTCAACCAGCCTACCTGGTTAAATAAAGGTGTTCTCAACCAGCCTACCTGGTTAAATAAAGGTGTTCTCAACTAGCCTACCTGGTTAAATAAAGGTGTTCTCAACCAGCCTACCTGGTTAAATAAAGGTGTTCTCAACTAGCCTACCTGGTTAAATAAAGGTGTTCTCAACCAGCCTACCTGGTTAAATAAAGGTGTTCTCAACCAGCCTACCTGGTTAAATAAAGGTGTTCTCAACCAGCCTACCTGGTTAAATAAAGGTGTTCTCAACTAGCCTAGCTGGTTAAATAAAGGTGTTCTCAACTAGCCTACCTGGTTAAATAAAGGTGTTCTCAACTAGCCTAGCTGGTTAAATAAAGGTGTTCTCAACTAGCCTACCTGGTTAAATAAAGGTGTTCTCAACTAGCCTACCTGGTTAAATAAAGGTGTTCTCAACTAGCCTAGCTGGTTAAATAAAGGTGTTCTCAACTAGCCTACCTGGTTAAATAAAGGTGTTCTCAACTAGCCTACCTGGTTAAATAAAGGTGTTCTCAACTAGCCTAGCTGGTTAAATAAAGGTGTTCTCAACTAGCCTAGCTGGTTAAATAAAGGTGTTCTCAACTAGCCTACCTGGTTAAATAAAGGTGTTCTCAACCAGCCTACCTGGTTAAATAAAGGTGTTCTCAACCAGCCTACCTGGTTAAATAAAGGTGTTCTCAACCAGCCTACCTGGTTAAATAAAGGTGTTCTCAACCAGCCTACCTGGTTAAATAAAGGTGTTCTCAACCAGCCTACCTGGTTAAATAAAGGTGTTCTCAACCAGCCTACCTGGTTAAATAAAGGTGTTCTCAACCAGCCTACCTGGTTAAATAAAGGTGTTCTCAACCAGCCTACCTGGTTAAATAAAGGTGTTCTCAACCAGCCTACCTGGTTAAATAAAGGTGTTCTCAACCAGCCTACCTGGTTAAATAAAGGTGTTCTCAACCAGCCTACCTGGTTAAATAAAGGTGTTCTCAACCAGCCTACCTGGTTAAATAAAGGTGTTCTCAACTGGCCTAGCTGGTTAAATAAAGGTGAAATAAAAAAATAAAACACATTTAAAAAAGGACCATGTACATTTCAGGTTAAACAACCCAATGTTTATATCCCAGGACAAATTAGCTACCAACAGCAAGCTAGCTAGATAAATGTTTCATATGTGATTCAACCCGTCCCCAAATTAATATAGTTGGCTCAGAGTTCGTTTTGATATTTGCATGTCCTGATCATGTCTGGTGTAGATGGACAAAATCAACACTCACACACAGACGCACGCGTGTGGCCGGTGTAGTCAGCATGTAAGGAACCTGGGGCAGTTTCAGTGGAATGGCATGTCTCCTTGAACCTGAGCCAGAACAACCGCTGTCATCCCTGTCTGTACCGGACTTTGTTAAAAAAACAAGGGCACGGCGCTGTTGGTGAAGCAGCAGGAGGCTATTCGGCAGGCAACAGTTGGACAGCAAACCAACCCCAACTGGCACACCATGAGGAGAGGGAGGTTAGCTCCACCTCAATGGAAGGGAGACCTCTGACAAACTCATGTTGCTCCTCCTGTTTTCTGGGAAGCCAATTGTCCCAAAATATTCTACCTAGTTCATACACACACGCTAGGCTCCCAGAATAGGTTATGTTAAATACAAGTTTTGCTCAAAGCAGCCAATTAAAGTAATGTAGCTAATGATAGTTCAATCAAAAGGCTGGTATGAGTGCATCTCCTCAGTTTGATTTAGTAGTACAACAAAATTCACATTAGATTTTATCATGGGCACAGTGGGAATTTATATTTGTGAGGTTTAAATGATGTTTTATCCCCAGAGTGAGAGAGAGTATATCACTTACATCAGATCTCATTGCTGAGGATGGCATTGCTCATGCACTGCTTCTTGTGGGGTGAGCCTGATGTTCCACATGTCACGGCCCATGTCTAAAACATGGAGAAAAGGGGACATTGTAAATGCATCAATATTTTGACTAATTCAATGTTTTACGCAATATTGTATCATATTTGATGAGTTACTGCACTTGGATCAAACTGGCACAGGATGTCCATGCACCGGATGGCCTGAGAGATGCACTCCTGTTGGACTGAAAAACAAACTAATTTGGTCAGTGGTGGGTCTTTTTCTATGCTCAATGATGTATCAGCATCCTTATCTGGACAGAAAATGCATTGTTTATCATAACAAAAACCCACCTTGGAAAAAGTGGTCCTTCAACACCCAAACCTTATGCCTCATTGTTTTCTAATTTCCCAATCAACAGTCTGGATTATCCTCTTCTGCCATGGTGGATGAGCTACTTTTTATGGTAAATACAGGGCCATTTCTCTTTCCCAATGGAAAATGGCAGCTACAGACCCAAGTGGTCACTGGGTTTCACTGGACCTTCAATGCTGCAGACATTTTTTGGTACCCTTCCCCAGATGTGTGCCTCAGTTGAGGCAGTTGCACTGTCAACTGTGGAGCAGTCATATTGATTGCCCTACACATGAAGGCCAAAGAGGTCACATGATCTACTACCATGGTTCTCTGTAATTGAGCATTTATGCACGCATATCACATTAACAAACGGCTGAGGTTCCACTGGAGGCCTCGACGTGGCCACTATCTGGAGTATTTTGAACACTAGGTGTGTTATTCACTTCCCAAACAGCCTCAGCATAGGATACAATGTTTGTACCTCTGCGCTTCCATGGCTTTCTGTTGTACTTCACATCATCCATATGCGGCACTATGTTCTGTGTCACAGTTACAACATTAGCATCAGGCCCACATTTCTCATACTCGTGATCCCCACCACACGTTACACATGTCATTTTACCTTTGCAAACATTAGCAACATTCCCCTATGCATTGGCCCTTAATGCACCGAAGTGGAGGCGGCATGCACTGTCTAACCGGATAACGGAGTGATCCTAGCTGCAACCTATGCAGCAGGTTCCCTTCAAATTGTAACAGTACAGTTGTAGTGTCCACTCGACTGCTACTCTTTTTGCTTCAGTAACTTAACCTCCTTTCAGGGAAGCATTAACTTCTTCCATGGTAATTTCAATGGCATCCCAGCAATTACTCTTCTCAGTTTAGACATAGCACCAGGAATGTTCACTCTAGACCCAAACTGCTACAAACCTATATCTATCCTACCCTGCCTTTCTAAGGTCTTTGAAAAACAGGTCAACACACAGATCACAGACCATTTCAAATCCCACCACACCTTCTCCGCTATGCAATCTGGTTTCAGAGCTGTTCATGGATGCACCTCAGCCACGCTCAAGGTCCTAAACGATATCATAACCTCCATCGATAAGAGACAATACTGTGCAGCTGTATTCATAGACCTGGCCAAGGCTTTCGACTCTGTCAATCACCACATTCTTATCAGAAGACTCAACAGCCTTGGTTTCTCAAATGACTGCCTCGCCTGGTTCACCAACTACTTCTCTGATAGAGTTCAGTGTGTCAAATCGGAGGGCCTGTTGTCCGGACCTCTGGCATTCTCTATGGTGGTGCCACAGGGTTCAATTCTCGGGCCGACTCTTTTCTCTGTATACATCAATGATGTCACTCTTGCTGCTGGTGATTCTCTGATCCACCTCTATACAGACGGCACCATTCTGTATACTTCTGGCCCTTCTTTGGACCCTGTGTTAACAACCCTCCAGACAAGCTTCAATGCACATACAACTCTCCTTCCGTGTCCTCCAATTGCTCTTACATACAAGTAAAACTAAATGCATGCTCTTCAACCAATCGCTGCCTGCACCTGCCCGCCCGTCCAACATCCCTACACTGGGCGGTTCTGACTTAGAATATGTGGAAAATTACAAATACCTAGGTGTCTGGTTAGACTGTAAACTCTCCTTCCAGACTCACATCAAACATCTCCAATCCAAAGTTAAATCTAGAATTGGCTTCCTATTTCGCAACAAAGCATCCTTCACTCATGCTGCCAAACATACCCTTGTAAAACTGATTATCCTACCGATCCTCGACTTTGGCGATGTCATTTACAAAATAGCCTCCAATACCCTACTCAATACATTGGATCCGTTTTGTCACCAAAGGCCCACATACTACCCACCACTGCGACCTGTACGCTCTCGTTGGCTGGCCCTCGCTTCATACTCGTCGCCAAACCCACTGGCTCCAGGTCATCTACAAGACCCTGCTAGGTAAAGTCCCGCCTTATCTCAGCTCGCTGGTCACCATAGCAGCACCCACCTGTAGCACGCGCTCCAGTAGGTATATCTCTCTGGTCACCCCCAAAACCAATTCTCTCCTTCCAGTTCTGTGCTGCCAATGACTGGAATGAACTAAAAAAATCTCTGAAACTGGAAACACTTATCTCCCTCACTAGCTTTAAGCACCAGCTGTCAGAGCAGCTCACAGATTACTGCACCTGTACATAGCCCAACTATAATTTAGCCCAAACAAATACCTCTCCCCCTACTGTATTTATTTTATTTTATTTATTTTGCACCTTTGCACCCCATTATTTTTATTTCTACTTTGCACATTCTTCCATTGCAAATCTACCATTCCAGTGTTTTCCTTGCTATATTGTATTTACTTCGCCACCATGGCCTTTTTTTTGCCTTTACCTCCCTTATCTCACCTCATTTGCTCACATTGTATACAGACTTATTTTTCTACCTACTGTGTTATTGACTGATGTTTGTTTTACTCCATGTGTAACTCTGTGTTGTTGTATGTGTCGAACTGCTTTGCTTTATCTTGGCCAGGTCGCAGTTGTAAATGAGAACTTGTTCTCAACTTGCCTACCTGGTTAAATAAAGGTGAAATAAAAAAATAAAAAAAATGTTCAATAGTCTACTCTATTACCCTATACATCACATTAAATTCCGAGATTGGAAATCACCTTTCCCAGTGTGACATTAACTTGACCTAATTCGAATGATTGCCCTTTATTAACAAAAGCATATTTTTTCCAAGGAAGGACAGTCTGATAGGCCTTTATAATTGTATTAATATGTTAAAGCCTTGTTAGGCTATTCAATTAAGTAGATTAATGAACAGATAATTCATACATTACTTTTTTTCCCATTTTTTTTTATATGATAGGATGTATAATAGAATGCAATACTATGTGAATAACATTCATTAATGTTAATTTGTGTATTAATAATAATCTGATAATCAGACTGAAATGTAATATTTCTCATGTTCATATGGACATACGTTACCTGATTATCAAAAGCACTCTGGTATATGGACCCCCATCCAAAGAAGTTCAAAGAGAGAAGCTTAGCCATACCAGACAGATTCCTGCAATTACCACAAGGCGGTGGATCCTACAACAGATACCAGGAAACACGACACAAGGCACCAAAACTAAGTTAAGATCAGCTTCGGGATCATTGCGGTCAGCTCTCTATCTCAATATCCCAGCCCTGGGCACATCGGAATCACTTCACAGGTATTTTAATAAATGTATTGTGTCATGTTTCTATATAAATTAAGTTTGTGGCACACTACTACTCCTTGTAGATGTCAAACACACTGTGTCTAATATTGTAAAATGTAACCAGTTATTCGGGAAACGTAAAACATTTGTTATCAAAAGTAAGTGTTAGCTTTATGTTTTAAACCTCTCAACTAAAACTGCCTGTATTCCTTGTTCACATTAGATTTCAGAGAAGCTGTGGTGCGTCTAACAGAGTCCATAGCAGCTGATGCATCCCACTTGGAGAAGGTGAATCAAGCAATGACCAGACGTCACCAACAGCCCACTCCACCACCTACACCAGAGTCCATAGCAGCTGATGCATCCCACTTGGAGAAGGTGAATCAAGCAATGACCAGACGTCACCAACAGCCCACTCCACCACCTACACCAGAGTCCATAGCAGCTGATGCATCCCACTTGGAGAAGGTGAATCAAGCAATGACCAGACGTCACCAACAGCCCACTCCACCACCTACACCAGAGTCCATAGCAGCTGATGCATCCCACTTGGAGAAGGTGAATCAAGCAATGACCAGACGTCACCAACAGCCCACTCCACCACCTACACCAGAGTCCATAGCAGCTGATGCATCCCACTTGGAGAAGGTGAATCAAGCAATGACCAGACGTCACCAACAGCCCACTCCAACACCTACACCAGAGTCAGATTTTTTTAATGCTACACTGTGAGAGCATCATGCGTACCGGTCAGACCCCAGTACAGCACTCTGTTACAACCTTTGGAGAAAGTGCCCCAATACCACCCCTCTTTCTACTGGACTTTTCTCCTAAAGATAGATTCCAGAGAAGGAAATGGATTGAAAACTTGACTTTCACTTTGTACAAGTATGCATGTGGTACCTACCTAGGCACTCTGACATTCATATGGAAGGTATCCTAACATACTAATGATGTTCATGAGACCAGGCTTCTGTCATCTCCACACTGAGAAAATAAATACCAACATACCACACTAGAGCAATGCAAAAAGCATTCCTGTACAAATACACACATGCTGCCAAAGTGAACCAGCTACTTCCTGTCACGTGTGCTCTCTCTCCGGCTTCTAGGTCACCAGGCTGCTCATTATGATGCACACCTGTCATCATCGTTACGCGCATCTGCGCATCATCAGATGCCCCTGGACTCCATCATGTCCCTGATTACCTTCCCTATATATGTCACTCCCTTTGGTTTCTTCCCCAGGCGTTATTGTTTCTGTTACAGCTTCATGTCTGTGAGCTACCCGTGTTTCTTGTTTTGTATTATGTTTCGTTTTTCTATAAAATTGCTTCCCGACTCCCAGAGCACATTGTTACACTTCCTGATAGAAATGTATCGGTTTCTGACAAATGAAAAGAGTTCAGCGAACAATGATGAACAGTGCTCACTTGATGAGAGAGTATCATTGTTCCTCCTTGATGGTGATGACCCAGACTTGAAATGGATTCTGAGGAATCTTAATGGCAAATCATAATCCTCATTCCAGGCCTTTTGAGATGAAGCACAGAAGTATTTTAATGAATACACAGCTCAGGTCAACGATTATGCAGACATGGGGAGTACTTGTACTTACCTTTTGCTATATCAGTTGAGGACTTGTGTGACGCAGTGGAAAAGTGGCTTAACCAGAAATTAAAATCCCATCAATACAGTGGCTAGGACTGCAGTTTACACCCAATAATCCATGGTCCATGTCTGCTCTCCAGTACATAGGAAGGTTTGACCTCAAGTTCATGGTCCAGCCTCGGGTGACAAGGGACACCTGTTGCAGTACAGTGGAACTACATTAAACAGTTTGCCTGCATGTGGCAGAAGGACTGTGAAATGTTATGTGTGGATGATAAGGCATTCATCCTTGTCAGAGAACCTGGCCAGCCTATAGGGACCTGTAACAGAGGCAGACATCCAAGCATTGCTCCTGTGAGTGGGGCAGTTCTAGCAGCTGCCAACCATGATTACCACATCAGCGGACTTGTACCATCTGTCGACTTGTGCCATCTGTCATGTTGATCCCAGCATCTCCATCTAGTTCATTCTATGATGGGAAAATTTATGTCACTGTCAAGGACAAGGTTTTCCAGCCATCCAGCCCCTTCGACACAGTTAAATATCAGCATCCTCATAGGAGAGAACTACAGTGAAGATGTCAATCTTGATCATTCAATCTGATGGTGGGCCAGATCACAGAACCACATGTGTCTCTGTTCAAGCATGCCACACACTCTTGTTTGTTCAACTGGATCTTGACATGCTTATGGCCTGTAGAACAGCACCAGATGACAGCTGGGCCAACCCTGCCGAGAGAGTTAATTCCCTTCTAAACTTGGGGCTACAGGGAACAGCCCTGGCGAGGGAGAAGCTGGAAGAATCAAATAAGAAGCTTGTGAAGAAGTGTAACACAATGACAAGCGTAAAACAGCCACCAAACAGCCAGACCTGAAAGAGGATTTTGAAAACAGTATGCATCCTGTTGCGGCTTTTGTGATTGGCCGTCTTAAGTGGAAAGGAACCCACGTTGAAGTACATCAGGCCGCAACACGGGAAGAAATTGCCAATATTGCACAATTCAACATCATTAATAAAGAAGTTGACATGACCTCAGCAGAAAAGGCCTTGACAAGAAACAGTACAAGCAATTCCAGGACAGACATTTCAAGATCATTTCAAGTCACAATACATGGTACAGATCAAGAAATGCGAGGGAGAAGATCCATGCTGGTACTGCTTAATGAATCTTCCATGCTGGTACTGCTTAATGAATCCTTCACACTGGTACTGCTTAATGAATCCTCCATGCGGGTACTGCTTAATGAATCCTCCATGCTGGTACTGCTTAATGAATCCTCCATGCTGGTACTGCTTAATGAATCCTCCATGCTGGTACTGCTTAATGAATCCTCCATGCTGGTACTGCTTAATGAATCCTCCATGCTGGTACTGCTTAATGAATCCTCCATGCTGGTACTGCTTAATGAATCCTCCATGCTGGTACTGCTTAATGAATCTTCCATGCTGGTACTGCTTAATGAATCCTCCATGCTGGTACTGCTTAATGAATCCTCCGTGCTGGTACTGCTTAATGAATCCTCCATGCTGGTACTGCTTAATGAATCCTCCATGCTGGTACTGCTTAATGAATCCTCCATGCTGGTACTGCTTAATGAATCCTCCATGCTGGTACTGCTTAATGAATCCTCCATGCTGGTACTGCTTAATGAATCTTCCATGCTGGTACTGCTTAATGAATCCTTCACACTGGTACTGCTTAATGAATCCTCCATGCGGGTACTGCTTAATGAATCCTCCATGCTGGTACTGCTTAATGAATCCTCCATGCTGGTACTGCTTAATGAATCCTCCATGCTGGTACTGCTTAATGAATCCTCCATGCTGGTACTGCTTAATGAATCCTCCATGCTGGTACTGCTTAATGAATCCTCCATGCTGGTACTGCTTAATGAATCCTCCATGCTGGTACTGCTTAATGAATCTTCCATGCTGGTACTGCTTAATGAATCCTCCATGCTGGTACTGCTTAATGAATCCTCCGTGCTGGTACTGCTTAATGAATCCTCCATGCTGGTACTGCTTAATGAATCCTCCATGCTGGTACTGCTTAATGAATCCTCCATGCTGGTACTGCTTAATGAATCCTCCATGCTGGTACTGCTTAATGAATCCTCCATGCTGGTACTGCTTAATGAATCTTCCATGCTGGTACTGCTTAATGAATCCTTCACACTGGTACTGCTTAATGAATCCTCCATGCTGGTACTGCTTAATGAATCCTCCATGCTGGTACTGCTTAATGAATCCTCCATGCTGGTACTGCTTAATGAATCCTCCATGCTGGTACTGCTTAATGAATCCTCCATGCTGGTACTGCTTAATGAATCCTCCATGCTGGTACTGCTTAATGAATCCTCCATGCTGGTACTGCTTAATGAATCCTCCATGCTGGTACTGCTTAATGAATCCTCCATGCTGGTACTGCTTAATGAATCCTTCACACTGGTACTGCTTAATGAATCCTTCACACTGGTACTGCTTAATGAATCCTCCATGTTGGTACTGCTTAATGAATCCTTCACACTTGCCACAAGAACAATTTATGAAATTAAGGCTTGTGCCTGATCCAACATTGACAGCAGACAGACGTGAGCACCAGAAATGTGATGGTCTGTACAGCTTGGACACCACTGACAAGGATAGGCCTTCTCTGACACCAAATATTGAACATTTAAAGTAAAGAGGAGTGGTCAGTGCAAAGGTGAGAGCGACCATCAACTGTGTTGAATGTGAAAAACCAAGGTGCTTGTATGCCAAAAGCAAGCTGTCTAAAGATGAACAGAAAAGCAGTCAAACGCATTTGGGATGAGAACATTTTTCACATGTGGTTCAGAGATTTTCCAAGAAGACAATCCATATCATGAGCAGATAGTTTCTTTCAAGGGGCTAACCTGTGGAATGCAAGTGGAGACGCAGAATTACCCAGCAATCAGTGCCATTCCTAGATATGTGTGTGTCCATTGTGGATGTTCAGATTTTCTTGAGGGGGAAGAGTTGGTGAGGCCAATGTCAGGCCAATGTGCCCAGTGTATAAGCAAGAAGGAAAGCAGTTCATTACGAGAGCTCCAATACATCTTAAAAATAAATGAACACCCTAGAGACCAGAATAAACAACAAATGAAGGGCAAAACACACCGTTCTGTTAAACAGTAAGAAGCAGCAGGTGATTGTGCTATTGCATCGGACCACAGAACATTGGCCGTCATTTTCATTTCCAGATGATTCTACATTGTTTGTTGACACCTAGTAGGTGATCTACTGCACATGGCCAACTTTAGTTATGGTGTCTTGGTGAAGCTGTTCTTGATTTGATCAGATATTTTTTTAATCAGGAAAATAAACTGTCACAAGTTATGCTTCCCATTGTGTTTAATTTCTCATGGTTATAACAACATTGCAACATCTGCATTCTTTTTAAGAAAAATAGTGTAGGTTTTCGCATGGAATAATAGAACTCTTGAAGCTCACATTAGGCCTAGATCCTGCACAAGTGCCTAGGACAATGTGATAAAGTACTGTTATTCCATGTAAATAAAATAACAATTGCTTGCTCGCCTCACTTTTCTAGGGGGAAAATCCGTTAAATAGTGAATACATTTTGTCTGTCCTAACCATACTATTTGTGACAAATTGAGTATGTTTATTGGTCATAGTATGGATATAGTTAGTATGCCAAAAGTTCCCGAATGTCATACATTTGCCAAAATGCAAAGTATACAAGCAGTGGACACTATTTCCTTGCTTTTGGGGCCCTTAATGCAATACTTCAGAAAATGGGCGTGGCTTTAAAACATTTTCAGATTTGAAGAAAATGGCAGAAAATTTGCAGCCAAAGTCCGACGAGAGCGGATACATATTTATTGCTTGTACAATGTAATAAAGTAATGCCTTTTCAAATTAGTTACGTTACACGTTATGTTGTCTGACAATTTGTTAGCTACGCTAGCCTTACGAACCGCATAGCATATTATTACAGCAGTTGCTTGTATGTACCAGTATGTTTGCTAGCTACAGTCCTAACGTTAACGTAAACTCACCCCATTCCGTACAAATGTGCGCAACCGCAACATTCAAACGAGGCTACAAAGAAAACGAATGGGACTGTAGCGACTGTGTTGACTTCAAAATCAGGGGTGTGAACTGCGTTTCTATTCAAGCGTTGATCAACATGGTAATGGCTCTATAGTATTGGAGAAAAGTTGAAAAAAATTTGCCCTCCGTTACATCGTGACCTGTCATGTCGTAACGTACAGCACGCATAAAGCAACTATTTCTGTCTTACAATCTCTCTCCACCAGGTGTAGCACTTCTCTCATCCTTTAGAAACAGGAAATGGACAGTGACGGGGGTAAGGGTGGATACCTAGTAATTTTTTTGCGCCATCAATGCATGTGATCATGACTCTCAAAGCTGCTGTTTACTTCTGAAGATCACTTTAGTACCCCCCTAAAATCCTGATTCAAATTCGACACAAACCTTCAAATAGGTCTGTAATGACACATGATATAAACTCTTTATAGTGTTTTATTTACATTTTAGAGGCAATAAGGTGATAAGTTGGACAGATTGAGTGAAAAAAAACAATTTACCCACACAACATATCTCCTTCTCACTGTCACGCATTAGTTACGCTTCCCCACCTGCCATTTTTAAAAAGACCCGACGGAGCTCATTTCCTTGTTGAATTATGCAGAAACGGGCAGCGTGGGGTCATGTAATTGATTCTGTTGGAAAGGGGAGAAATTGTGCTTTACAAAGGTATTGACATCACAGTTGATCTGGAAGTATTACGTTTTTGGGGAGCTAAAAATAAGGTCACTTGTACGGACCAAGGCGATGTACAAAAGTGAGTGAGTTTACGTTAGTTGGCTAGTAATACATCGAACTTGCCAGTCAGTATATTATATGCTATCTAACTAACTACTCAGCGTTTAATGACTTGATTACTCAGCTAAGCGGTAAAGTCGTTGTTTGTTCTCAATGGACATTGTTAATGAAGTCACAATGAAGTCATAAGATGTCTAGCTAGCAATTTGTTAGCTATGCTAACAAGCTAGCAAGAAGTTGCATATCTCAACTTCCAGTAGACAGGTGAAGCGCTTGTACACTCAACTGAAATGATACTGTTTGCTTACAATATACTAAAATTAACTAATAATATGTAGTATATACTCTTGTATGTAGTATACAGAATGTTAGTATGGGTATTCGAACAGCTGATGTCTCAAATTTGCAGGGTGGTGAACACATTCTCACGTCAGGTTTTTTTTGTTAACTGGCGCACGCACATTTTTGGGGTATATTTTGTATGCAAGCACGGTTTATAAATGAGGCCCCAAGTGACTAATATTTGCGTAGACTAATGTTTTGGGTGACTGCCCCTTTAAGAAATCACAGAACTAAGCCTTGGTTCGTGACGTTAGTTGTCTTGCGTTGAGAAACTGTGTGCAGGAAACGCCAGCCATAGAAGAGATCACGCTTTTTAACACCGTGCCACGGTACAAACAACGGAAAATGTGCAACGCGTTATATTATTAATGTTCGGAAACGGCCGCTCTCTTCGGATTCTTACCAGGACCTTCGGAGACGACCCTCGAAAGCGTTTCCGCCGAGGGATTTGACAACTCCCACCCTCGAAAGAGCTGCCTTTCTGCGGTCTGAAAACATCGGGTCGGCCAGCGGGTGGGTAGAGGATTCGTGGAGAGGGGCTGTCTGTTTTCCGAAGCCATGAGGGAGTATAAAGTGGTCGTGTTGGGCTCGGGCGGCGTGGGTAAATCTGCATTGACTGTCCAGTTTGTGACGGGATCCTTCATTGAGAAATACGACCCTACAATAGAGGATTTTTACCGAAAGGAGATCGAGGTGGACTCGTCTCCCTCTGTTCTGGAGATACTGGACACGGCGGGGACCGAACAGTTCGCCTCCATGCGAGACCTGTACATCAAAAACGGGCAGGGGTTTATTTTGGTCTACAGTCTGGTCAACCAGCAGAGCTTCCAAGACATCAAGGCGTTGAGGGATCAAATCATCCGAGTGAAAAGATACGAGCGAGTGCCCATGGTATTGGTTGGAAATAAAGTGGACTTGGAAGGCGAGAGAGAGGTCTCTTCCGGGGAAGGCAAGGTGCTGGCTCAGGAGTGGAATTGCCCGTTTATGGAAACTTCTGCCAAAAATAAAGGCTTGGTCGACGAACTGTTCGCAGAAATCGTGAGACAGATGAACTATTCCTCTTTACCCAGCGGTGGAGATCGCTGTTGTTCTTGTGTTCTTTTCTAAAAAAAAACATCTTTAAGTTTGCAACTGTGATAGTTATCTAGCTAAGTAAAACTCATTTAAAAAAAAAAGGCCTGTTTTGATAACCTGTTGATAACAAAATTATACGGCCTCTTTTTGATAATGCGACCGTCAGTATTATTGGAAAGTTATTTGCACACAACAATCGACGATGACAACAATTTATATTGAAATAGCCTAAAAAGTGTTTACATGACAAAGTACTTGAATGTTTGAGATTTAAAAAAAAATATCACACAGCTTTGTAATTGACACTTTTTTTCTGGAAACGTGCCTAACTGGGAATGTCTTATTGTAAAACCTAAGAGACGCTTTTTGTTCTGGAACTTTGGTGGGGTTTGATTACTGTTGAGTTGTACTTTTTCATGGTTTCTGGGCGGGTCCTTCTGGCCTGGAGAGGGATTAGAGGATTAGTCCCTTTGCTGAACAGGGATTGGTCACTTTTTGTGTGGATTCTGATGGGCTCAAGGACCCCCTTCCTCCTCCATGCAAAAGCTCATGTTTGGATTTTTAGTGTCAAATAAACCCCAAACTCTGTGAATATGCACTGGTCACTGGAACTAGTATAAACCTGAGCAACTAATTTAAAATGACTAAACATAGTCTAAACATCAAGAAATTGTGTTTTACCTGCAGAAAAAAAGTCCTACCAAGATGTGTTGTCAGGCCATGGAGTGTTGTGGCTTTTTTTGTGTTTTTCTTCAGGATTTGGTAACGTTGGATTTAACTTCCCCTGCCCATCTCACTCTTCAATGTGCACAAACAAGGTCCTTACTGATGTGACATGGGGGGGGGAACAGGACCCCATATCAAGTGCCTTCCTAAGAAATACACCTGTGTCTCTATGTGCCAAACAAGGAGCCCTACAATCACAACAGTACTTTACCGTTTCATTTCAGTTGGGCTCATAGTGAAAGAGGCTTACTTCCGGGTTGTTCCGTTTGATTTCAATCACTTTTTGACCTCACTCCTTTTTGATTAGAACTCAACTTTACGTGCACATTTGCCCATGGAAGAGGTGGTCAGAAAGTGACATTTTGGAACTGAAAGCCAAAAGATTCAGGAGATAGAGGTGCTCAAAGTTGACCAGTTTAGCATAACCCAACATACCATGAGACATAATTTCTTCATCACTGGGAAATACAAATGGTTGAGTTTGATGTAATTTAAAAGCTTAACAGGCTTGTCAAACTATTAAAAAAACAAAAACATTTTAATGTCAATTATCTAAAATGTGTAAAATCCAATTGACATATTCCGAGGTATATGTGTTGTGCCCGCCATCAGTTGAGACACAGCATACTCTTAAATACAGGTTGGGTGCCATTTGAATCTTTAGAAATAGTTCCATTCTATGAATTATATCCCTTCAGACCAGTGGAATTTAGCTGGTGGTACACCATTGAAATTAACATTTTACTTTCGCAAAGATGGCCACCGGTCCACTCACCGTTGAATGTCAACTTAAATGGGAATGTCTATTATGTATATTTCTATGATTTCAATAGGTGTCACATGGACTATTGACAGTGTAATTTCAAACAACTGATATTCTAATTCAAGTCAAAAAATTTTGATATGTGGACAAATCATCTTTGTGGTACCATTTTTAAAGCTGAAATTTCTGTTATTCCCATTTTAATACATTTAGCCAAAACATAACACCCACCCTGTATTCAAGAGCATGCTGTGTCTCAACCAATGGCAAGCACAATACAAACACCTCACATGATGTAAAATAGGGTCTATGCTAGTACAAAGGACACTGCCCTGTGTAGGGTGCTGTCTTTCGGATGGGACGTTAAACGGGTGTCCTGACTCTCTGTGGTCATTAATAAAGATCCCATGGCACTTATCGTAAGAGTAGGAGTGTTAACCCCGGTGTCCTGGCTAAAATTCCTAATCTGGCCCTCAAACCATCACGGTCACCTAATAATCCCCAGTTTACAATTGGCTCATTCATAAAATAAATAAAATATTTTTAAAAATGTGAAAAATGAAAAAGTTGAAGTTGATGTGTTTTTAGATAATTGAAGTTAAAATATTTTTTTTGAAAGACAGAAATTAAGAAATTACTAAATAGTTTGACAACCCTGTTTGTAAGATTTAAAATTGTGTTAAACCCAGCTGTTTATATTTTCCAGTGATGAAGACATGGTGTTCAAATCAAAAAGGTGTACAGTCAAAAAGTGATTTGAAATAAAATGTAATGGCTCTTTTTGTCTTTTTCAATGAGGAAGTTGAGGTGTAGATGGAATAACAGTTATTTCAGTGCAAAGTTTGAGCTCTTTTTTTCCCCCACACTGGTATTCCTTCACTGAGAGTATGAGCCCAAACAGCTTTATGTTGTGGGTTCAGCAAAAAGTAAGCCATGTTTGTTTTTATCTTAGAAATAGTTTCTTTCTGAAATGTGAATTCCTGATTTCAATTGTAATTTTGACCCCAGACAAGCCTTTTACCACCCACTTGTCTGGATTGAACAACTTTTAATACAAAAGGCATTTTATGTAAAAGGTTTGGTGTGTACTCTTCATTCTGTTGGTGTGGTTGTGTGAATGCTTGTGCACACGCTACACTTGAACATGTGGGGTGTAATCATTAGTGCGAACAGTTGCATTTTGCAACGAAAACAAGTTTTTATTGGACAAATTCAGGTAGGTCCCTCCCTGTTTTGTTCCTATGGCATCCGTTTAAAGAAACATTTTGCAACAGAATTGGCGTAAAGAATACGCCTGTGGTCATTGGCATTAGGCATTGTATTTCTGATTGACTTTTGCCTCATACCTCAGGGCCTGACTCTTAACAGACCTCTCCTTTTTCAACCCTCCACAAACCTCAACAAATAACTTCATTTCCTATTTCATAAACATGTTGATCTCTTTAAATTGCTCTGACACATGAATTGCTCTTTGCTTTGTCAATGGTTGAACATAAACAATATTTTTCTGTGGTATAGTCAACCTATTCAGTAGGCTTTTTCTTCCCTCCAGCTTTTTGAGTAGAGGGCAGGCTGGGTGTTCAGTTGGAGGGCTTGTTGGTTAGGGGTACTTCCCTCTTCCCACCACATGTTTTCTGGGTAGAGGGAGTCAGGAGGGCGCAGAGGGTACTTTCTGTGTCTGGAGCCAGGCCGAATCAGCAGCAAACAGACAGACGTTTGTGACACTGTGTGTGTTAGAGAGAGATGGAGGGACGAGTACTGGGAAACACTCAGCAGAGAGGGTGAAATCAGATGTGTGGGGGTGTTTGTGTTTGAAAGAAGCAGAGAGACTGATTTTCTGGGAAGTGCCAAGCCCAAGTGTTTGGGTATGTGTATGTCCATAAAGTGAACAGTCAAAGCTTTATCATGCTGAGTGGTTGGAGGCAAGACATTCCATAAATTAAGGTAGATGTAGCATAGTCATGGCGGAGGAAGGGAGAGAAGCTGAACTGTGGTGAAATGGAGAAGGAATTGAAAGATTATATCCTCAATACTACCAAGGATATTCTAATGTGTGCATGCGTGTATACTTTATGGTTATTGAGTTGTGTGTGTGTGTGTATAAATATCAGAGACATTTATTTATCTTGGTCTGAGAGTCCTTTAGGTGCCTTTTGGTAAACTCCAAGCGTGCTGTCATGTGTCTTTTACAGGAGTGGCTTCCGTCTGGCCATAAAGGCCTGATTGGTCCCATCTCCACAGAGGAACTCTGGAGCTCTGTCAGAGCAACCATCCTGTTCTTGGTTACATCCCTGACCAAGGCCCTTGCTCAGTTTGTTCGGGCAGCCAGCTGTGTTCTTGGGGACCTTCAATGCTGCAGAAATGTTTTGGTGCCCTTCCCCAGATCTGTACCTCGACACAATCCTTTCTCTGAGCTCTACGGACAATTCCTTTAACCTCATGGCTTGGTTTTTGCTCTGACATGCACTGTCAACTGTGGTGCCTTTCCAAACCATATCCAATCAATTAAATTTACCAAAGGTGGACTCCAATCAAGATATAAAAATATCTCAAGGATAAATAGATTCAGGATGCACCTGAGCTCAATTTCGAGTCTCATGGCAAAGGGTCTGAATTCTTAATAAGGTATTTCTTTCATTTTTAATAAACCTGAAAAATGTCCAAAAACGTGTTTTCACATTGCCATTTTGGGGTATTATGTGTAGATTGAGGGAAAACATGTATTTAATATGTTTTAGAATTTAAATGTAACAAAATGTGGAGAAAGGGAAGGGTCTGAACACTTTCCGAATGCTCTATATTTCAGGCCATCTTTTAACATCCATCTGAGCAAAAAACATAAGGAACCGGTTGTAGATCACAGTCATGTCAGACAAAATGTAGAAAACACCGTAGATGATAAGACACAGTAGATGTCACACTCACAGATGCACATGTCGATAAAGGTGATGTAGTTAATGAAGATGACCAAGGGGCATTCTTGAGTAACTTGGCCTTGTTTTACCTGAAGATGCAAGCCCAAAATGCTGTTGCCAGCCAGCACAATACAGTCCACAGTAGAGTTCCAGGAGGTCCACAACTGTGGAATGAAAAGTGTGCTCTCAAAACAAGTGAAGCAGGGACAATACAAGAAGTTGTCTATGCTTAACTTGTATGACAGTGAGATAAAGCAAATAATTGACGAAGTATCACAAGAAGATCTGCTTACAGAACATAGAGGCATTTAAAAAAAAACTTGAGCTAAGTTGAGCTCACTCAGATTTACCTTGGTTCTGATGCTAGTGGCAAGGAATGTTTCTGTCAATTCATCCCCATCAAAGAGACACTGAAATCTCTCCTGGTACAGTCAAATAAAATGTTATTTGTCACATGCGCCGAATACAACAGGTGTTGTAGACACAATGAAGTGCTTACTTAACCAACAATGTGCAGTGTTAAGTAAACTTTTTTTATTTTTAAATACCAAATAATTAACCAGTAGCGAGGCTATATACAGAGGGTACCGGTACAGAGTCAATGTGTGGGGGCACAGGCTGGTCAAGGTAATTGAGGTAATATGTACATGTAGGTAGATTTAAAGTGACAGAGATTAGCAGCAATGTAAAAGAGGGAGGGGGGGGGGATGTAAATAGTCTGGGTAGACATTTGATTAGCTGTTCAGGAGTCTTATGGCTTTGGGGTAGAAGCTGTTAAGAAGCCTTTTGGACCTAGACTTGGCGCTCCGATACCGCTTGCCGTGCTGTAGCAGAGAGAACAGTCTATGACTAGGGTGGCTGGAGTCTGACCATTTTTAGGGCCTTCCTCTGATGTGGACACTAAGGAACTTGAAGCTCTCAACCTGCTCCACTACAGCCCCGTCGATGAGAATGGGGGCGTGCTCGGTCCTCCTTATCCTGTAGTCCACAATCGTCTCATCTCAACTATGAAAGACCGTTACAAACAGGCAAAAATGCATGTCTCTGTTGGCAATGTTTTAGAGGATGTGACAAATGAAAAAACTGCATAGGAAAAAGTACTGTTACAAGAGTCCCCCTCATCATTGTCTATCATTCTCTACCAGGATGTATTTGAAGTGGCAAATCCTCTAGGCTCAGGTATAATAAAAACTCAAAATCCTGGCGGTATACATAACACTGGGTGAGATTCTGCCCAACAATCAATCATCAATCGATCCCATGCAATTGGTATTGGTACCACTGGTCAAGACATAATTCAAGGGATCAAGTTTGATTCTGTATTTAACACTTTGAAGCACTTCCATGTGTGTAAAGGGCTTCCTCATTGTCTAAGCCACAATTTATTTAACCAGCTTCACGAGGTAGTCACCTGGAATGCATTTCAATTAACAGGTGTGCCTTGTTAAAAGTTAATTTGTAGAATTTCTTTCCTTAATGGGTTTGAGCAGAAAATAGCCCTATTTGGTAAAAGACCAGGTCCATATTATGGCAGGAACAGCTCAAATAAGCAAAGAGAAATGACAGTCCATCATTACTTTAAGACATAAAGGTTAGCCAATATGGAAAATGTCAAGAACTTTGAAAGTTTCTTCAAGTGCAGTCGCAAAAACCATCAAGCTCTAAGATGAAACTGGCTCTCATGAGTACCATCACAGGAAAGGAAGATCCAGAGTTACCTCTGCTTACCAGCCCAGATAAATGCTTCACATAGTTCAAGTAACAGACACATCTCAACATCATTTGTTCATAGGAGATGGTTGAATTGCTGCAAAGAACCCACTACTAAAGGATACATATTTATTTAATATGAAGAGACTTGCTTGGGCCAAGAAACACGAGCAATGAACATTAGATCAGTGGAAATGTGTCCTTTGGTCTGATGAGTACAAATGACATTTTTTGTCCCAACCATCATGTCTTTGTGAGATGCAGAGTAGATGAGCGGATGATTTACGCATGTGTGGTTCCCACCATGAAGCATGGAGGAGGAGGTGTGATGGTGTGGGGGTGCTTGCTGGTGACACTGTTGGTAATTTATTTAGAATTGGAGTTGGTCCCCTCTTTGCTTCTATAACAGCCTCCACTCTTCTGGGAAGGCTTTCCACTAGATGCTGCTCCTAGACGTTTGCACTTAAAAAATAACAGCACTTACAGTTGACCGGTGCAGCTCTAGCGGGGCAGAAATTTGACAAACTGACTTGTTGGAAAGGTGGCATCCTATGACGGTGGCACGCTGAAAGTCACTGAGCTCTCCCTTAACATTAGCAAGACAAAGGAGCTGATCGTGGACTACAGGGCCGGACACGCCCCCATGCACATCGACGGGACTGTAGTGGAGCGGGTCGAGAGCTTCAAGTTCCTTGGTGTTCACATCACCAACAAACTATTTTTATTTTTATTTTATTTTACCTTTATTTTACTAGGCAAGTCAGTTAAGAACAAATTCTTATTTTCAATGACGGCCTAGGAACAGTGGGTTAACTGCCTGTTCAGGGGCAGAACGACAGATTTGTACCTTGTCAGCTCGGGGATTCGAACTTGCAACCTTTCTGTTACTAGTCCAACACTCTAACCACTAGGCTACCCTGCCGCCCCTATCATGGTCCAAACATGCCAAGACAGGCATGAAGATGGCACGACAATGCCTATTCCCCCTCAGGAGACTGAAAGGATTTGGCATGGGTTCTCAGATCCTGAAACAGTTATACAGCTGCACCACTGAGAGCATCACCACCTGGTATTACAACTGCTCGGCATCTGACTGTAAGGCGCGAGTAGTGCGAGAGTAGTGCGTACGGAGAGAGTAGTGCGTACGGCCCAGTAAATCACTGGGGCCAAGCTTCCTGCCATCCAGGACCTCTACAGTCGTGGCCAAACGTTTTGTTTAATTTTCACAAGGTCTGCTACCTCAGTTTGTATGATGGCAATTTGCATATACTCCAGAATGTTTTGAAGAGTGATCAGATGAATTGCAATTAATTGCAAAGTTCCTCTTTGCCATGCAAATGAATTGAATCCCCAAAAATTATTTCCACTGTATTTCAGCCCTGCCACAAAAGGACCAGCTGACATCATGTCAGTGATTCTTTCGTTAACACAGGTGTGAGTGTTGATGAGGACAAGGCTGGAGATCATGCTGATTGAGTTCGAATAACAGACTGGAAGCTTCAAAAGGAGGGCGGTGTTGGAATCATTGTTCTTCCTCTGTCAAGCATGTTTACCTGCAAGGAAACACGCGCTGTCGTCATTGCTTTGCACAAAAAGGGCTTCACAGACAAAGATATCGCTGCCTGTAAGATTGCACCTAAATCAACCATTTATTGAATCATCAAGAACTTCAAGGAGAGTGGTTCAATTGTTGTGAAGAAGGCTTCAGGGCGCTCAAGAAAGTCCAGCAAGCACCAGGACCGTCTCCTAAAGTTGATTCAGCTGCGGGATCGGGGCACCACCAGTACAGAGCTTGCTCAGGAATGGCAGCAGGCAGGTGTGAGTGCATCTGCACACACAGTGAGGCGAAGACTTTTGGGGGGTGGCCTGGTGTCAAGAAGGGCAGCAAAGAAGCCACTTTTCTCCAGGAAAAACATCAGGGACAGACTGATATTCTGCAAAAGGTACAGGGGTAAAGTAATTTTCTCTCATCCGGAAAAAAGCTTGTCCAGAGAAGACAAGGTGAGCGCTACCATCAGTGCTGTGTCATGCCAACAGTAAAGCATCCTGAGACCATTCATGTGTGGGGTTGCTTCTCAGCCAAGGGAGTGGGCTCACTCACAATTTTGCCTAAGAACACAGCCATGAATAAAGAATGGTACCTACACATCCTCCGAGAGCCACTTCTCCCAGCCATCCAGGAACAGTTTGGTGACAAACAATGCCTTTTCCAGCATGATGGAGCACCTTGCCATAAGGCAAAAGTGATAACTAAGTGGCCCGGGGAACAAAACATTGATATCTTGGGTCCATGGCCAGGAAACTCCCCAGACCTTAATTCCATTAAGAACTTGTGGTCAATCCGGAGAGGCGGGTGGACAAACAAAAACCCAGAAATTCTGACAAACTCCAAGCATTGATTATGCAAGAACGGGCTGCCATCAGTGGCCCAGAAGTTAATTGACAGCATGCCAGGGCAGATTGCAGAGGTCTTGCAACACTCAACTTCATTTAATTGTCAATAAAAGCCTTTGCCACTTATGAAATGCTTGTAATTATACTTCAGTATTCCATAGTAACATCTGACAAAAATATTTAAAGACACTGAGGCAGCAGACTTTGTGAAAATGTATATTTGTGTCATTCTCCAAGCTTTTGGCCACGACTGTATGCTAGGCGGTGTCAGAGAAAGGCCCAAAAAATTGTCAAAGACACCAGTCACCAGTTCTCTCTGCCACCGCACGGCAATCGGTACCGGGGTGCCAAGTATAGGTCCGAAAGGCTCCTTAACAGCTTCTACCCCCAAGCCATAAGATTGCAGAACAATTCATCAAATGGCCACCCGGACTATTTGCATTGACCCCCCTTTGTTTTTACACTGCTGCTACTCGCTGTTTATTATCTATACATAGTCACTTTACCCCTACCTACATGTACAAGTTACCTCAATTACCTCGACTACCCTGTACCCCAGCACATTGACTTGGTACCAGTACCCCCTGTATATAGCCTCGTTATTGTTATCTTATTGTGTTACTTTTTTGACTTCAGTTTATTTAGTAAATATATTCTTAACTGTCAGTAAACATTTCACAGTAAGGTTTAAGCCTGTTGTATACAGGACATGTGACGAATAACATTTGATTTGATTTCGAGCTTGATTTGTCAGTTGTCACCTACCTTTTTACCCAATGAGTAATAGCAATCTCTCCCTCTTTCTATTTCCATGTTTGTGCTAGTATCAGAGCTAAGGAGGACCGGTTTCAAAGATCAGGGTTATAATCTGCATGCCACCGAAACTAATTTGCACGTCCTTGTTTGCATCTCTCATTCTCTCAGAGATCCTGCCACACGGGCTGGGTCAGCAGATGCTCAGCTAGCGCCATCTCGGAGCCTGTGTTGTCTTGCGGTGGCGTGCCTCTCTGGCTCCAGTCTAGCCTTGCTCGCTCCTATCTATCCATCCATCCCTCTCTTTCTGCCCCACTCTCTCTCGATTTCTCTCTTGTTTCTCTTTTAAAGCCAGGCAGGCAAGCAATTGTTGTTAAAGTTCTATAAATATTTCTCACTGTTCGACTGTTGTTTTCCTATTTTTCGATCTGTTTTGATCGTTTTTTCTTACATAGTTCAGTATTTTCAAGAATGACCTACTCTGATGTTTTGGTTTGTGTATGGTGAAGTACCTTAAGGCAGACTTTTTTTTTGTCAATGTCCTTATCACTTATCTCTCTCTCTCTCTCGCTCTCTTTCCTAACTGGAGTTGTAAATTTGCTCTTTTGAAATGTTGTTCTTTGTGGTTAAAGTGCAATTTGAATATATGCACAGTTGAATTCGGAAGTTTACATAGACTTAGGTTGGAGTCATTAAAACTAGTTTTTCAACCGCTCCACATATTTCTTGATAACAAACTATAGATTTGGCAAGTCGGTTAGGAAATCTACTTTGTGCATGACACAAGTAATTTTTCCAACAATTGTTTACAGACAGATTATTTCTCTGTATCAGAATTCCAGTTGGTCAGAAGTTTACATACACTAATTTGACTGTGCCTTTAAACAGCTTGGAAAATTCCAGAAAATGATGTCATGGCTTTAGAAGCTTCTGATAGGTTAATTGACATCATTTGAGTCAATTGGAGGTGTACCTGTGGATGTATTTCAAGGCCTACCTTCAAACTCAGTGCCTCTTTGCTTGACATCATGGGAAAATCAAAAGAAATCAGTCAAGACCTCAGAAAAAAATTGTAGACCTCCACAAGTCTGGTTCATCCTTGGGAGCAATTTCCAAATTACTGAAGGTACCACGTTCACCTGTACAAACAATAGAACGCAAGTATAAACACCATGGGACTACGCAGCCGTCATACCGGAAGGAAGGAGACGCTTTCTGTCTCCTAGAGATGAACATACTTTCGTTCAAAAAGTGCATAAAAATCCCAGAACAACAGCAACGGACCTTGTGAAGATGTTGGAGGAAACAGGTAACAGAGAAACGAGTCCTATATCGACATAACCTGAAAGGCCGCTCAGCAAGGAAGAAGCCACTGCTCCAAAACCGCCATAAAAAAGCCAGACTATGGTTTGCAACTGCACATGGGGACAAAGGTCGTACTTTTTGTAGTAATGTCCTCTGGCCTGATGAAAGAAAAATATAACTGTTTGGTCATAATGACCATCGTTATGTTTGGAGGAAAAAGGGGGAGGCTTGCAAGCCGAAGAACACCATCCAAACTGTGAAGAACGGGGGTGTCACGATCGTCGTAAAAAGGAGACCATAATTAGAATTCATTCTTCTTTTAATGAATTTTTGACACACTTACTCATTCTAGGGTTTTTCTTTATTTTGAATATTTTCTACCTTGTAGAAAAGTAGTGAAGCCATCAAAATGATGAAATAACACATGGAATCATGTAGCAACCAAAAAAGTGTTGAACAAATCATTATATTTTTATATTTTTAGTTCTTCAAAGTAGCCACCCTTTGCCTTGATGACAGCTTTAAACATTGGCATTCTCTCGACCTGCTTCATGAGGTAGTCACCTTTGAAACATGAAAGTCAGTCACTCATTTCAAGAACATCAAAAAACTTCAGTCGCAAAAAAGTGCAGTCGCAAAAAAACATCAAGTGCTATGATGAAACTGGCTCTCATGAGGTCTGCCACAGGAAAGGAAGACCCATAGTTACCTCTACTGCAGAGGATAAGTTCATTAGAGTTACCAGCCTCAGAAATGGGCAATTAACTGCACCTCAGATTGCAGCCCAAATAAATGCATCACAAAGTTCAAGTAACAGACACATTTCAACATCAACTGTTTAGAGGACACTGCGTGATTCAGGCCTTCATGGTTGAATTGCTACAAAGAAACCACTACTAATGGACATCAATAAGAAGACACTTGCTTGGGCCAAGAAACACGAGCAATGCACATTAGACTGGTGAACATCTGTCATTTGGTCTGATGAGTCCAAATTTTAGATTTTTGGATCCAACCACCGTATCCTTGTGATACGCGGAGTATGTGAACGGATGATCTCTGCATGTGTGGTTCCCACCATGAAGCATGGAGGAGGAGGTGTGATGGTGTGGGGGTGTTTTGCTGGTGACACTGTTGGTGATTTATTTAGAATTCAAGGCACACTTAACCAGCATGGCTAGCGCAGCATTCTGCATGATACGCCATCCCATCTGGTTTTCCCTTAGTAGGACAATCATTTGTTGTTCAACAGGAGAGTGACCCAAAACACACCTCCTGCTGTGTAAGGGCAATTTGACCAAGAATGAGAGTGATGGAGTGCTACATCAGATGACCTGGCCTGTTTACAATCACCAGACCTCAACCCAATTGAGATGGTTTGGGATTAGTTGGACCGCTGAGTGAGGGAAAGCAGCCAACAGGTGCTCTAAAATGCATTAAATAAAAAATGTTTCTCATCAATCTACACACAATACCCCATAATGACGAATTGAAAATATAATAATTTTTTTGTTGCAAATTTATTATAATAATTACAATATTTTATTTAGATAAATATTTAGACCCTTTGCTATAAGACTCAATTGCGTTCAGGTACATCCTGTTTCCATTGATCATCCTTGAGATGTTTCTACAACTTGATTGGAGTTGTCGTGGAATATTCTAATCATGTGAGAGAGACTGTCATTTCTTCAAACAATCATCTTTATTCAATAATTATTGAATAATCGAATCACCTTTTTTCGATTAATTGTAATAATGAGTATGGTCGAAGAGTATTGGATCGAGAGTCGAACCTTTACAAACAATGCTGGTCCTTATATAGAGGATACTAAAAATGCTTCGTCACAGTTGGTTCCACCCCTCCCGGCACAATAAGCCACTTTGGGTTCATCCTGTGGTCATGTCTTTGGTGTTGTTTCCCAGATGCAAGAATGATTAGACACAATAAGTGTTTTGTTCTATTCCTCCAGGCTCTCTCTATCTTGGTTACACCCACCACATCTTATCTAAGGAATGCCAGCTGTAGGTCTTTAGGCTCCTCTCAGTTCACATAGACACAGATGAGAAGGTACTCAAAGCTATTCGATGCATAAACAGTATTATAACATAATCTTGTCATTTTGCTCTCACAGAGTTCACCTGTGGTAAATTCAATTGATTGGACATCATTTAGAAAGGCACACACCTGTCTATATAAGGTCCCCTCAGTTGACAGTGCATGTCAGAGCACAAACCAAGCCATGAGGTCAAGTTTTGTCAAGAAGTTTGAAACATCCAAGACTCTTTCTAGAGCTGGCTGCCAGGCCAAACTGAGCACTCGGGGGAGAAGGGCCTTGGTCAGGGAGGTGACCAAAAATCCGATGGTTGCTCTGACAGAGCTCCAGAGTTCCTCTGTGGAGATGAGAGAACCTTCCAGAAGGAAAAAAATGTCTGCAGCACTCCACCAATCAGGCCTTTTGGGTAGAGTGACCAGCTGGAAGCCACTCCTCAGTAAAAAGGCACATGACAGCCTGCTTAGAGTTTGCCACAAGGCACCTAAAGGATGCTCATAACATGAGAAACAAGATTCTCTGGTCTGATGAAACCATGATTGAACTCTTTGGACTGAATGCCAAGCGTCACGTCTGGAGGAAACCTGGCACCATCCCTATGGTGAAGCATGGTGGTGTCAGCATTATGCTGTGGAGATGTTTTTCAGCTGCAAGGACTGGGAGACTAGTCAGGATTGAGGGAAAATGAACGGAGCAAAGGGCAGAGAGATCCTTGATGAAAACCTGCTCCAGAGCGCTCAGGACCTCAGACTGGGGCAAAGGTTGCCCTTCCAACAGGACAATGACCCTAAGTATACAGCCAAGACAACGCAGGAGTGGCTTTGGGACAAGTCTTTAAATGTCTTGAGTGGCCCTGCCAGAGTCCGGACTTGAACCCGATCGAACATCTCTGGAGAGACCTGAAAATAGCTGTGCAGCAACGCTGCCCATCCAAGCTTCAGAGGATCTGCAGAGAAGAATGGGAGGAAATTCCCAAATAGAGGTGTGCCAAGCTTGTAGCCTCTTACCCAAGACTCGAGGCTGTAATCGCAGCCAAAGGTGCTTTGACAAAGTATTGAGTAAGGCGGTGATTACCTATGTAATTGTGATTTCAATTTTAAATTTTTTATAAATGTGCAAAATAATTATGGGTTATTGTGTGTAGATTGATGAGGAAAAAACAAATTAATCAATTTTAGAATAAGGCTGTAACGTAACAAAATGTGGAAAAAGTCAAAGGGTCTGAATACTTTCCGAATGCACTGCAGATGTACACGTATTGTTTCTTACAATATTACATTTCAGGGATCTGTCTTCTAAAGACAACCTGCAATGCTGTTTAGTACTGTAAAATAATTGTACATTACGTTAGTTATGTCCCTGTAAACTTACAGCATTATGCTGGCACCACAGTTGCCAGCTTAATACTGTAATTTTGCTTGACTGCAGAGATGCTGTAATATAGTTTACAGTACTATTTTCCTTACTGTAGTACATATTGAGCCATATTACAGCATCCTTGCTGTAAATTTGCAGAGTCGGCTATCTGAAATTACATGATCAATTGATGTTTACTGATCATGAAAGCATGTGTTGCTGTATGGCCTGACTCTAATAGCGGAGCTAAATGTGCACAATTGTTTTGCTTGGAATAATCTGAAATTTGTAGTTCTGACTATGCTCTTCAAGAGGTGATATTACAACCAAATGTATAACATTTCTTTAACAATCCCTTACACTGCACGTAGTTGTCTATGGGGTCTAGGGGGTCTCCTTGCACCCCATCAGCCAAATTGAACACTCTGCAACATATTGTATATTGTACAGTATGCTGTAGTATTTACTGTAGTGTTTTTGCAGACATTACTATAGTATTTACTAAAGTGCTTTTGTTTTATAATTTTTGACAGAAGTGGGGGCTTTCTCCTTGAGGAAACCTACTGGAGAAATACTAAAAGAGCACATTGTCCCTAACATGTAGGTAGGACAAAAATTGTGTTTTTGAGGACTTTTCTGTAGTCCAGTTTTTTTTGTGGATAATATAGTATTCTACAAAAGTCTATACTAAGTGCTACACATGATCGATGGATACTACAGTATGTAGTATAGTATTGTTCAGAATTCTATAGTATTTTGTTATGTATGTATCTTAGCTAAGGTCAATGCAAGCTGTACAAACACTTGGCCCCTAAGCCCTTTATTAAGTGGCTAGTTTCAGTTTAGTCATTTAGCAGACACTTTTATCCAAAACATCTAGGGTTAAGTGCTTTGCTCAAGGGCACATTGACCGATTTTTCACCTAGTCAGCTCAGGGATTCAAACCAGCAACCTTTCGTTTACTGACCCAACGCTCCCAAATTGTAGGACGCGCACCCGATGGTGAACTCAGTTCGGATTAAAATGTAGTCTTGAAAGTTGTAATAGTAGAATGCACAGGGTGCAATTTCGAAATTGGATAGTGCATCATCAGTTCCTCTTGTCATGTCAGTCATTGCATACCTTAAAGAGCTATATATAACTTGTCTGAAATGTCCAGATCAGCTAGCCCATGTCAGGTAACAATTTTTTATTTAGTTTTTTTAGCCCATAGATATTATAATTTTTGAGTTGCTCAAATTTCACATGAATACACATTAGACATGGAAAAATGTATAGAATGTATAGAATTGCAAGAAAATTTGCTTTAAAACTGCTACATTTTCTTTGCACCCCATAACAAAATGTATAAAAAATCTGTCAACCTAACCAGGTAAAACTGCGGACCTTTAATATGGACTCTGATGGCACCAGAGTTTTTCTAATCAGGTCACATGGTTTAAAAAAAACTCCTGGCCTTGGGAAGTATGAAAACCCTGTCAAACTGCAGCAACCTTGCACTTGTTTACATTAATGATATTTTAAAGAAGGACTAGTGGGGGTTTCCTATACACAGAGAAAGAAACATGATTGGACATTAAAACACACAGGGGTGAGCTTGCTTTTTGATGACAGGTTGTTCTCAGTTGGCCATCTCCATTGAACTAGAAAATGTTGGTGGAATCTATTGCATTTGTGTATTTTTTTCAATGAACATGCTGAAGGTGACAGAATTCTGTAAACAAATGTAAACAAATCCACAGACGTCATTTGATCTGCAAATGCAGATTCAACAGTTCTAATGCAAACGTGTTCTTTTGAAATGATTGGAATCCTACACAATGTAATACTTTTATTTCAAACTCTGAAAAGATGCTTGTCAGTGCTTCTGTTTTTATCTACACATTGTGATGTTTGTTTGCAAATGTGGGAGCATTTACCCCAAAAATTATTATCCATATTTATAAATAATGTTTTACAAATACAAGTCAAGAGGTGTTTGTATATGGGTAGTCCATTATATTTGGGCATTGTGGTTTTTTGATTTATGGATTATGGTACATATTTGTGAGTTGTACTCTATCTGTCCTGGTCAGTCCCTGTTTGGGAGACCAGATGCTGCTGGAAGTGTTGTTGGAGGGACAGTTGGAGGCACTCTTTTCTCTGGTCTAAAACGATATATCCCAATGCCCCAGGGCAGTGATTGGGGACATTGCCATGTGTAAGGTGCCGTCTTTCAGATGGGAAGTTAAACGGGTGTCCTGACCCTCTGTGGTCACTAAAGATCAAATCAAATTGATTTGTATAGCCCTTCTTACATCAGCTGATATCTCAAAGTGCTGTAAAGAAACCCAGCCTAAAACCCCAAACAGCAAGCAATGCAGGTGTAGAAGCACTCATGACACTTTTCATAAGATTAGGGATGTTAACCCCGGTGTCCTGGCTAAATTCCCAATCTGGGCTTCATACAATCAGTCACGTAATCATACACAGCTTCCAATTTACTCATTATTCCCCCTCCTCTGCCCTATAACTATTCCCCAGGTCGTTGCTGTAAATGAGAATGTATTCTTAGTCAATTTCCCTGGTAAATAAGGGTAAAATAATCAATTAAAACATGTATTTACAATAATTTTGGCACTACTCTATGTCCATACAGGGGTCTCATTTAGAAACGTCTGTCCCAACTCTCATTTAATTGGACCCACTTCAGAGTAGTGAATACCTTTATGCGATCCAATCGAAGCGCAGTATAACGGTAGAACAGATGTTTCACCTTTTCCATCCATGTTTGTAGGCTACGTCTGAATACTGTCATGTCAAATTTCTCGAGGAGGCAATAGCATATCGTAACCATTACAGAATAAATTCCTCATTCTGAAGTAGCCATACAACAAATGTCCTCGTTGGATTGGGCTTATTAGATAAATAAAATTATATTAGACTATCTGTCCCGTGCATTAGAAAGGGGGTGCGGTTTATAACATACAGGTGAACTGTCACGACTTCCGCCGAAGTCGGTACCTATCCTAGTCCGATCCACTTTTCACTTTCCATTTGTCTTGTCTTTGTATTACACACCTGGTTTCAATTCCCCAATTACTTGTTCAAGCAGGCAAAGCCCTGGAGTGGGCCAACGCCGTATGGAGTGAGGGAGACGCGGCTTTGGACCATTACGCAGTTTGAACCATTACGCTTTCGGGCAGTTTTCGACCACCCGTCTGAAGGTCGAGCGGCGGGTGAACATCTGCTTCACCTGGGGAAGTGGACGAGGAGCGTGCAGGATTTCGCTTTGGACTTCCGGACCCTGGCCGCAGGGATGGAACGACAGGGCCCTGATCGATCACTACCAGCGCGAGGACGTCCGTCGGGAGTTGGCCTGCCGAGACACCACTCTCACGTTGGACCAGCTGGTGGACCTATCCATCCGGCTGGACAACCTGCTGGACACCCGTGGACGTCCGGCCTTTCAGTTCCATCCCCCGATCCAACGCCCATGGAGCTGGGAGATGCTGCGCTCAGGGTGACTGGAGGAGGGGTTATTCCCTGCACCATCTGTGGCCGCAGAGGGTACACTGCTGGTCTGTGCTGGGGGGGTTCCTCAGGGAGTCGAGGCAGCAGGCAGGGCATTATCGTGTCACTCCAGGTCGGCACCAGTCGGCACCAGGCTCACCCAGAGCCCCCTGTTGCTCACATGTATGTGTTTATAAAATTTCTGGAGTTTTCCCCGCATTCCCAGCATAAGGCGCTCGTAGATTCAGGCGCAGCTGAGAATTTTATTGACCGTTCATTTGCCTATAGTTTAGGGATCCCCCTTGTTCCTGTGGATATGCCCTTCCCTGTGCACACCCTAGATAGTCAACCATTAGGGCCAGGGCTGATTAGGGAAGCCACCGCTCCACAAGACATGGTTACGCAGGAGGGTCACAAGGAGAGAATCACTCTCTTCCTTAAGGATTCTCCTGCGTTTCCCGTGGTGCTGGGCCTACCCTCGTTGGCCTGTCATGACCCCACTATTTCGTGGCAACAGAGGGCTCTCAAGGGGTGGTCACGAGAGTGCTCAGGGAGTTGTGTAGGGGTTTCCATCGGTGCGACTATGGTGGAAAGTCCAGAACAGGTCTCCACCGTGCGCATCCCCTCAGAATATGTCGATTTGGCTCTCGCCTTCTGTAAGAAGAGGGCGACTAAATTACACCCCCATCGATGGGGTGACTGTGCGATAAGTCTCCTGGTAGATGCAGTATCACGTGTATCCTCTGTCACAGGAGGAGACGGCAGCTATGGAAACATATGTCTCCGAATCCCTGGGGCAGGGATACATTCGGCCCTCCACTTCACCTGCCTCCTCAAGTTTCTTTTTTGTGAAGAAGAAGGATTGGGGTCTGAGCCCGTGTATTGACTATCGAGATATCAATCAGATTACTGTTAGGTACAGCTACCCGCTGCCTCTCATTGCCAGTGTGATCGAGACAATGCACGGGGCGCGCTTCTTCACAAAATTGGATCTCAGGAGCGCTTACAACCTGGTGCGTATCCGGGAGGGGTACAAGTGGAAGACGGCATTTAGTACCACCTCAGGGCACTATGAGTACCTCGTCATGCCGTACGGATTGATGAATGCTCCATCAGTCTTCCAGGCCTTTGTTGACGAGATTTTCCGGGACCTGCAGGGTGTAGTGGTGTATATCGACGACATTCTGATATACTCCGCTACACGCGCCGAACATGTGTCCCTGGTGCGCAGGGTGCTTGGTCGACTGTTTGAGCATGACCTGTACGTCAAGGCTGAGAAATGTATGTTCTTCCAACAGTCCAACTCCTTCCTAGGGTACCGCATTTCTACTTCAGGGGTGGAAATGGAGAGTGACCGCATTTCAGCCGTGCGTAATTAGCCGACTCCCACCACGGTAAAGGAATTGCAGCGGTTTCTAGGGTTTGCCAACTACTACCGGAGGTTTATCCGGGGTTTTGGTCAGGTAGCAGCTCCCATTACCTCACTGCTGGAGGGGGGACCTGTGCGGCTGCAGTGGTCGGCTGAGGCGGACAGGACTTTTGGTCACCTGAAGGCTCTGTTTACCTTGGCTCCCGTGCTGGTTCATCTGGATCCCTCTTTGGCGTTCACAGTGGAGGTGGAGGCTAGTATAGGAGCCGTGCTCTCCCAGCGCTCGGGCACGCCACCAAAGCTCCGCCCCTGGGCTTTCTTTTTCGAAGAAGCTCAGCCCGGAGGAGCGAAACTATGATGCGGGGGACCGGGAGCGGTTGGCTGTTGTCAAGGCTCTGAAGGCGTGGAGACATTGGCTTGAGGGGGCTAGATGTTCCGTCTGCTGTCCGTGACCGTTTGATCTATTGGGCCCACACGTCACCCTCCTCTGGTTACACTGGCATCGGTCAGTTGCCTTAGTGGGAAGTAGTAGTGGTCCACCTTGGACAAGGACGTGAGGGTTTATGTTTCCTCTTGCTCTGTGTGCGCCCAGTGCAAGGCTCCCAGGCACCTTCCCAGAGGGAAGTTACAACCCCTACCCGTTCCACAACGGCCGTGGTCGCACCTGTCGGTGGACTTCCTGAAGGATCTTCCTCCCTCACAGGTCAACACCACGATCCTGGTTGTTGTGGATTGGTTTTCTAAGTCCTGCCGTCTCATCCTTTTGCCCGGTCTCCCTACGGCCCAACAGACTGCGGAGGCTCTGTTCACTCACGTCTTCCGGCACTACAGGGTGCCTGAGGACATAGTCTCTGATTGGGGTCCCCAGTTCACGTCCAGGGTCTGGACAGCGTTCATGGAGTAACGGACAGGTGGAGAGAGTTAACTAGGATGTGGGTAGGTTTCTGTGGTCATATTGCCAGGACCGGCTGGGGGAGTGGGCGGCGTTCATCCCCATCCCCGGGCAGAGATGGCCCAAAACTCACGCCGCCACTCCTCCACTAACCTCTCTCCCTTCCAGTGTCCACTGGGGTATCAGCCGGTTCTGGCACCTTGGCATCAGAGCCAGATCGAAGCTCCTGCGGTGGAAGAATGGTTTAAGCGCTCGGAGGAGACCTGGGATGCCGCCCATTTGCACCCACCTGCCCTGCTGGAAGCTGGGTCCGCGGTTTGTGGGGCCATTCAAAGTCCTGAGGAGACTGAACGAGGTAGGCTACAGGTTACAGCTTCCCCCAGATTACCGTATTAATCCCTCATTCCATGTCTCTCCTCAGGCCGGTGGTGGCTAGGAGTCCAGGAGTCTGAGGTGCCGGATGTTCCTCCGCTCCCTCTGGACATCAAGGGGGCCATGGCGTATGCTGTTCGAGCCATCCTGGACTCGAGGTGTCGGGCGAGGGGCCTTCAGTACCTCGTGGAGTGGGAGGGGTAAGGTCCGGAGGAGAGATGCTGGGTGCCGGTGGAGGACGTCTTGGACCCTTCATTGCTGCGGGAGTTGCACCGTCTCCGTCCGGATCGCCCTGCGCCTTGTCTTCCGGGTCGTCCCCGAGGTCGGTGTCGGCGGGCTGCTGGAGCCGCGCATCAAGGGGTGGGGGTGGGGGGGGGGGGGGGGCGGAGGCCTTCTAGCCTTCGCCTATCCACTTTTCATTTTCCATTTGTTTTGTATTTGTCTTCCACACCTGGTTTCAATTCCCCAATTACTTGTTCATTATTTAACCCTCTGTTCCCCCAAGTTTGTTTGTGAGTAATTGTTTATTGTATTGCGGTCCGTATTTGTGGCCTTGTATTTACACAACGTGTATTGTTATATTATTGAGTAAAATTGCTTTCATTACTCTATCTGCTGTCCTGCGCCTGACTCATCTCACCAGCTACACACAGACGCATTACATGAACAGACAGTTGAAATTTTTCATTGAAGTGTGTAGGCTACCACTGTAAGTAGGTCTACTGTAGTTTTATTTCTTTTTCTAGTAGGCAGTGTTTTATAATGCACGCACAGTGCAGCATGTTTTAATTCGGGAAAAAGTAAATGCACAACATTATTCAATTCAAATGATCAGCTTACAGGTTCACAACAATTTGCAATTGTTTTTGTCTGATATTATAAAACGGGGAACATGCGTATGTATGGTGTGCTCCAAGTTTATAAATCTCAATATTTTGATATCTGCACAGTCTTTTCAGAAATATCGCATGCATATATTTAGTGTAAAATTTACGCAAGGTTAGAAATGAAGCCAGAGATTATGAAATATTTTGATAAAATGTTTTTGAAAAAGTAAAGCTGTAAACATTTGTGTTAACAACATTTTTGGTTGGAAACAAGGAATGCTTTTTTCAAACAGGAACAGGTGTGCAGTGGTGAAAAAAGTATTCAATTGTCATACTTGAGTAAAAGTAAAGATGCCTTAATAGAAAAGGATTCAAGTAAAAGTGAAAGTCACCCAGTAAAATACTTGAGTAAAAAGTTTAAAAGTATCTAGTTTTAAATGTACTTAATTGCAGTGGTGGAAAAAGTACTCAGCTGTCATATAAAGTAAAAGTAAATGCTATGCATCAAATGTCTTATATTAAGCAAACCAGGTTTAAGGACAGACATGATTTACAAATGCAGTATTTGTGTTTAGTGAATCTGCTAGATCAGAGGCAGAAGGGATGACAATGTGTTATACTGATAGGTGCTTGAATTGGGCCATACTGCTATCCTGCCAGAGCATTCTAAATGTAACTAGTACTTTTGGGTGTCAGGGAAAATGTAGTGGATTAAAAGTACAAGTTGTCAAAATTAGTAAAGTACAGTTACCCCCCAAAAGACTACTCAAGTAATACTTTCAAGCATTTTTACTGGTGTGTGTTTGTGTGTGTGTGTGTGTGTGTGTGTGTGTGTGTGTGTGTGTGTGTGTGTGTGTGTGTGTGTGTGTGTGTGTGTGTGTGTGTGTGTGTGTGTGTGAGAGAATGTTGCTGACTCGCTGTCGGAGTCGCATGAATCACAGTTTTGACAAGCGGGTCCAGACCAGACCAAATCTGAACCAATCATAAATGTCTATTGTTTCACAAATTTGGTAAGCACAGTATAAAATAGAGCACAGCACAGTAAAGAAAAGAAAAGTAGAGTATAGTTCAGTTCAGCACAGTAGGGAGTACAGTATAAAGTACTGTTATTAAATACTGTGCCGTACTCTACTGAATTAAACTCAACTATACTGTACTATAATACACTGTATTGTACTGTACCATACTGCACTGTACTCTACTGGACTGTGCTGTCCAAACTTGTGAAACCTATGCATCTTTTCAACGTCTGGAAAATAAGTATTCTAGGCTAATTAAGATGCTAGTTAACACATGGCTTGACCTAGGAACTCAAAAAATAGGTTTGAAAAAGCGCTCCCTTTCCTCGTTTCAATAAAAAGTTATTGTTTATGGATATTCCCATCATACAACTATTTATTAAAGGTCCCGCACAGAAATGCTATTTAGTAAAAATATCCTTGCATGACCAAGCACCCCTATAATATTTTTACGCTATTAAAATGCTCAGAATTGAAGAAATTGTACCTTTCTCTAATCTATCAGGAAGCTTGAAAGAACAGGCTGAGTGGGCGGGGAGCTTATATTCATGAGCTCGGCTTGACCGACAGCTCTTTGAAATACTCTTGCGTTAGTTGCCAGGTAACAAGATAAACAATGGGCCACATGTCATTCTGAGCCTAAATAGTATGCTTCGAGGCGTTTTCTCTAAGGAGCTGAGCACAGACTGTCGGATATTCAGACAAACTATAGCAATACACAATTGCATTTCTATTGTTTTGTCACTAATTATAGAATACGGTTCACCAATACACTTCTTCACAATAATTAGTAAAGCCTGAGTCACCTTAAGTTTACACATAAGGGAATGTACATGAAAACAGCATACAATACGTGTACTGGACAATTTAATGGTGCCTCTCCATTAGCATTATAAATTAAAATATGTTCAGAATTGTATGTATTGATCAGACATTTATTTGATTATTTACAATAGGCCAGCATAGCCGATATGTTGATCAACATGAACACTTATGAGAAATAATGGTGACACATCATTTGACATAAACTTATTAGCGCTATAATTCTAATATAGGCACCCGGTGCCCTACAGTGTACAGGACCCCATTTGTAACACCCCCCCCCCCCCCCCCCCCCCCCCCCCCCGAAAGCTTGAAAAAACAATACAAAATAACAAAATGTGATATCATGTCACCTAAAAGTTAACTACAGAGATTGATGCGGAGGGGAGGGGAGCGGGTCCCATGTACCCCGTTTCAATCAAAAAGGCTTCAGTCACCGACTTGGCTTCAGTCATCCCCAAGATAGAAGCTGTAGACAAATCCAGCTATGGCCTCTTCATCCGGCCTCTCACACTGGGATGGACAGCTCACTACATACTCCTCATCCGGCCTCTCACACTGGGATGGACAGCTCACCACATACTCTTCATCCGGCCTCTCACACTGGGATGGACAGCTCACCACATACTCCTCATCCGGCCTCTCACACTGGGATGGACAGCTCGCCACATACGGCGCTAGATGAAGGGTGACCTCGTTGAAGAGAAGATTCAGGAGCCTGCATACGTAGCCTGTAATGTTTTTGAAAAGGGAAATGTTTGTTAAATGGGTATTAACTAAATGTCCTTTTTTTTACTGTTCTGTGTTATGATGCTATCAATTCATTGATGTAGTGATCTACTCATTCATTCTACAATGCGTTTTCTGGTGTTTTTGAAGTTCTCAATTTGAAATACGCAATATTGGACTTTTTTGTGAAACTTTTCAGTGTTTGAATTTGGAATTTTTGTGTGCCTGAAATGCTCAATTGATTTGAAATGAATAACTATAAGTTAAGTATGCTGGGTCTGTCTTCACAGGCTTCACAGCATATGCCCCCCTTCTTTGCCTGGGAAAGCTGATTTTGTATTGTAGCAGGTGGTTGCCTGGGAAGCTGTGCAGACAGAGTAAATGTTGAATTTTTTAAATGTCTATCATTACAGCTTGATGATTGTGGAAAGACAAAGGAGATGTGAAATAATAATACCCCCCATCATCAGGATTAGACCCAATGACACAAGCTACATCGACCGTACATCGACCGTAAGACAACAACACACTCAATGGAATGGCAGAATATGACTTTCAGGGGTGAATTACAAATCCTATACACACCGCAACTCCTTTTGTGGACAACATTCCTTCATGTCAGCTGTGTGCTGGCAGTTCTCAGACTCAACGTAGGAGGCTGAGGGATGGAAGAACAAAAATCATATAGTGACTATCAGGTGTGTTACAGAAAATATACCGTTCACAAGTCAAAACAACCCCCCCCCCCGCCAGTTCGTGCACATTCAGTATGTGAGTTGTTGTCCTTTGATTGTTTATGTTTATCAATTCTGCATTACATATATCACCAGTAGTACATTTAAAATGAATCCCCGTCCTTTGTAATCTACAGTGATTGGTTTAATATGGCCTTTTCTGTTAATGCATTCAATATTATTACAGTCATTTACTGTGGACACGTTGTTTGCAGAGCTCACAACCTTTGCTACCCGTTGCACTATCAATTATCAGGAAATAAAAGTTTTTTTTCACAGTGACTTAGGCTATCTCCAATATTTGGGTACAATATGTGTCCGTACAAATTAATTTCAAACAATCAAGAAAATGGTTTCTTCATGTTGCATATCCAATACTGAGTCTACCAATGCCTGATTCACACTACCGGACCAAACCAAGGAAGGGGTTTGGTGTGAAACACACTCCCTTCTAGATGTACTGTGTGGTACGACCTCAAGGATTACTATAAAAGCAGGTGACGTCCCGCCTTATTTGGCAATGGTCTTGGTAAGTGGGGTGTGCCAATATTTTTTATAGGATGCTTCCTTGACGAGACTACTAACATTACACAAAATTCTAAAGGCAGTAAGGCACATTTCCACATGTTTCATACACATCTATGTCCTTTAATGTAGATAAAAAAAACATGTAAGCTGTGAGAAGTGTGCGTTTATATTCGGAGCAACATCCATCATAACCAGAAACAGATGACAATGGGGGTCGTGTCAACTCGTACTTTTCCACAGCCGTTTGGACTGAACGGTGGTGCAGTCTGCTAAGACAGTTGGCTCATAGTTCAATGGCTGTAAGGTCCATTACCACATGGGGCAATTATCATCGTAATTTCAAATCCTTTACCAGTATTCATCCCATACCCACACACTTCTAATTCTGACAAATGAAAGCATGCTTGTGAGAGGGGTCGTCCTGGTAGTAGTTGTACGTTTTAAAACATTACCCAAGAACAATCTGTGAGTTAATTTGACCATTGGAAGGAGCTACTGCATAAATACTCCAATGCAGGTTGGATTGAATTGAGCACCTAATCTTCATTTTCAAGGTGATGATTAAATTCTCCCAATGGGGTAATCAATCTTACACCGCAAGCGGCAATAGATGTCAGCAACTCACCGCGGTGAGCTAACTGTCCAAACAATATATATGTTTGCAATGCACATACTTTAATTATCAGAGCATGGCAGTGGACTTCTGGTAAGTATGCTTTATGCCCCGCACACATTGTGATTTCATTACACCGTACATCATCTTCACGGAGTCTTGTCCTGCCACTGAACAGTTCCAGACAGTCCAGAATAGATGTTTGGCTTATATCGAAATGTGTTGAAAGTGTGTAACTCAAAATGTTTTTTAATACTCCCCTCACAGACCATAGGCCATTTACATTTATGTGAAATTAGTTACCCCTTATACTAACCATGGTAGAGCATCCTACTGGAAGCTAAATAGCTCCTTATTGAATAACCATATAGTTAAGTTTGAGGTTAAAGGTCTACTTTCACACTTATGGGAAAGGGCTTGTGCAAAAAAAGTATTGCAATAGCTGGGAGCACTTTAAATGACCTTATATGGTAATACTCTTGCTTAGACCGGAAGAGCTGAGGAGGAAAAGGTGGTAATAGCTTCCTCTTTCTCAAAAACCTCCAGCTGGCCTTTCAGGGGAGGAGAAGATGGAACTGATTGAGTTACAAAATAAACTGGATGACAGATACACATGAGCGTACAAAACATTAAGAACACCTGCTCTTCCCATGACAGACTGACCGGGTGAATCCAGGTGAAAGCTACGTTCCCTTATTGATATGCCTTGATAAATCCACTTCCATCAGTGTAGATGAAGGGGAGGAGACTGGTTAAAGAAGGCATTTTAAGCCTTGACATAATTGAGACATTGATTTTGTATGTGTGCTATTCAGAGGGTGAATTTCGCAAGACAAAATATTTAAGTACCTTTGAACGGGGTATGTCAAGGACTGTGTCAAGAACTGCAACGTTGCTGGGGTTTTCATTTCCATGTCTATCAAGAATGGTCCACCCCCCAATGGACATCCAGCCAACTTGACAACTGTGGGAAGCATTGGAGTCAACATGGGTCAGCATCCCTGGGCAACGCTTTTGACACCTTGTAGAGTCCATTCCCTGACAAATTGAGGCTGTTCTGAGGGCAAAACAATATTAGGAAGGTGTTCCTAACATTTTGTACACTCAGTGTATAGATAAAAGCAGAAGGAGCCTTTATTAGATACAGGGAAAACTGGCTTGAGGAGGCAGAACAAAATTCATACTATTTCTTTAGACTTGAGAAATTTTACTGGAATGGAATGGAATCAATGGAAAGGAGTCAACATGTGGTTTCCATATGTTTGATGTGTTCAATACCGTTCCATGAATGCCATTCTAGCCAATACAATGAGCCTGTCCTCCTACAGCTCCTCCCTCTAGCCTCCTCTGGAATCCACAGATATGTATTTTGACTCCCTGAATACTGTTAATTCTATCATTGATACAGACAGTGTATCATGGTGGGTTCATAACAGTGTGATGAACCCATCATTGTTGAAGAGATTATCGAGTTTATCAATCCCCAGGTATTGATGGAATTACGTCAGAATTTTACAAGTTATTAGTCGGGCTCCCGCGCCTCGGCCGGCTCCCTCACCTCAGCCGGCTCGTCGGGCTCCCGCGCCTCGGCTGGCTCGCCCTGGTAGGACGCCAGGTGGAGCCCCTAGAGGGGGGTACTGTCACGTCTGCTCCTGCTCCCCTCTCTGGCACTTGAGGGCACCAGGCTGTTCATCATTACGCACACCAGCCACCATTGTTTTGTGCACCAGCGCTTCATCGGACTCACCTGGGCTCCATCACGTCATTGATTACCTCCGCTATATCTGTCACTTCCTCAGTTCAGACGCTGATTTTGCTTTGTTTCATGTCTATTTATTATTACATCCTCACCCTGTACTTGCTTTCCGTCTCCCAGCATCTGTCGTCTCAAGACTGGTACACAATCAAACTGAAAAATGGCACCTCACCTAGATTTGAGAGGAATTCGGCAAGGTTGTCCTATCTCATCATATCTGTTTTTATTACTCACCCAACTACTTACAAATTATATTAATAGTCCTGTACAAGGTATTTCCATAGCTGGTAAAGAAATTATTATAAGCCAGCTTGCTGACATTACTACATTTTTTCAGAAAGACACTAATCATAATCCCATATCGATCAATATGATATAATCATTCTCCGTAGCATCTGGTCTATGTCTTAACATGAATACATATGAACTTATGGCTGTCAAAGATGGTGTGACTATGGTATTCCAGTGAAAGAAGAACTTGCATATTTAGGTATAACTATTACTAAGGATCAGATGTCTAGAGGGTTTTAGGGGGTCGATCAGCGTTTGTATTGTAGCTAGATTGTGGCTTCTATCAATGCAATTGTCTGCATCATTTCCAAACCCCAAAATACTTAAAAAAATATATATATACGGTACCAGTCCAAGGTTTGGACACACCTACTCATTCCAGGGTTTTTTCAATATTTTTACTATTTTCTAAATTGTAGAATAATAGTGAAGACATCAAAACAATGAATCATGTAGAAACCAAAAAAGTGTTAGACAAACCAAAAAATATTTTATATTTGAGATTTTCCAAAGTAGCCAGGTGGAAAATGAGTTCCCTGGAAAATATAGATATTATATTCCTTCTCGTTCTCGTTCAGCCAGGCGGATCATCTTTTGTTATTATCTGCTAAGCCATTACAATTATAACTAGCTATTTTATTATACTTACCATAATATATGTTTGTAAACTTACCATTAAGAAATACCATAATAATTGAGTATCCATATAGCAGTATCATGATATTTACACAGTTAAACATACTGTAACTGCGACAAAGTAAACCTCTAATTGTCCTCCAATTGTCCTAAAACCTTCCCCCATCCCACATTGGGTTGTCATCCCAGTGACTGGCTGAGCATCCCTGTACATATGGATCTGGAGCCTTTAAAACTTCTTGTGACTCCCAAACCCGCATGCGGGAGCGTAATCATCGCCTGAAACGAATTAGCATAACGCAACGGACATAAATATCCCTAGAAAATATTCCTATTCATGAAAATCACAAATGAAATATATTGAGACACAGCTTAGCCTTTTCTTAATCACCCTGTCATCTCAGATTTTCAAAATATGCTTTACAGCCAAAGCTAGACAAGCATTTGTGTAAGTTTATCAATAGCCTAGCATAGCATTATGCCTTGCTAGCGCAGGCAACCTTGTCACGAAAATCAGAAAAGCAATCAAATTAAATCGTTTACCTTTGATGAACTTCGGATGTTTTCACTCACGAGACTCCCAGGTAGATAGCTAAAGTTCATTTTTTCCCCAAAGATTATTTTTGTAGGCGAAATAGCTCCGTTTGTTCTTCACGTTTGGCTGAGAAATCCCCGGAAATTGCAGTCACGAAAACGGCGAAAAATATTCCAAATTAGCTCCATAATATCGACAGAAACATGGCAAACGTTGTTTATAATCAATCCTCAAGGTGTTTTTCCAATATCAATTCGATAATATATCCATCGGGACAATTCGTTTTTCAGTAGGACCGATTGGAGTAATGGCTACCTCTGTATTTTACGTGAGAATCTCTCTCGGAGCCACCATGTGACCACTTACGCAATGTAGCCGCCTACGGCTATTCTTCAACATAAATGCGTAAAACTACGTTACAATGCTGTAGACACCTTGGGGAATACGTAGAAAGCGTAAGCTCGTTGATTGTACATTCACAGCTCAATAGGGACTCATTGGAACGCAGCGCTTTCAAAATATGGGCCACTTCCGGATTGGATTTTTCTCAGGCTTTCGCCTGCAACATCAGTTCTGTTATACTCACAGACAATACCTTTACAGTTTTGGAAACGTAAGAGTGTTTTCTATCCAAAGCTGTCAATTATATGCATATTCTAGCATCTGGTCCTGACAAAATATCCCGTTTAAAACGGGAACGTTTTTTTTCTCCAAAAATGAAAATGCTGCCCCTAAAGTCGCAACAGGTTTTAAGAGAAAGGGGCCCATCCTTAAAAAGAGCAGATGGTGCTACCTACAACAGAACCAGATCCACAGCCAACACCATTTGGAACGCCCCTCGACTTAGTTGTACTGCGTCTAGTTATTTAAAAAATAACATTTATTCCCACAGTTGACGGATAATTGCGTAATAATATAAGCACTTACCTAGCTGGCATGAAAATAAACCACGGGGGAAAGTGTCCTCCATTCGCTATTTAAGTGCATAGATGACATGTATTTTTGCCTGCTGCCCCCATTTCGATAGAGGTGAATGATAATGGTCCATTCTAAATCAAAACAAATGTCACACATATATTATTTAGTATATGTTAATGAAGAATATGGGTGACAATGGTGACAATATTCGCCTATCACTTGTGAATTCTAAACTCAGCAAAAAAAGAAACGTCCCTTTTTCAGGACCCTGTCTTTCAAAGATAATTCATAAAAATCAAAATAACTTTACAGATCTTCATTGTAAAGGGTTTAAACATTGTTTCCCATGCGTGGTTCAATGAACCATAAACAATTAATGAACATGCACCTGTGGAACGATCACTAAGACACTAACAGCTTACAGACGGACACAGTTATGAAAACTTAGGACAATAAAGAGGCCTTTCTACTGACTCTGAGAAACACAAAAAAAAGTTGCCCAGGGTCCCTGCTCATCTGCATGAACGTGCCTGTAAGGAGGCATGAGGACTGCAGATGTGGCCAGCGCAATAAATTGCAAAGTCCGTACTGTGAGACGCCTAAGACAGCGCTACAGGGAGACAGGACGCACAGCTGATCGTCCTCGCAAGATGTTTTAAACATAAATCTTCAATCATGTTCCAACCGGAGAATTCCTTTGTCTTCAGAAATGCAATGGAACTCAAGCTAACTCTCACGTGAACACGCGTGGCCAGCTCGTGGCTCTCTGGCAGTCCTCTGACTCATTCCCCTCTCATTCGCCCCCACTTCACAGTAGAAGCATCAAACAAGGTTCTAAAGACTGTTGACATCTAGTGCAATATGACCCCATAGACACTGTGCATTCGATGGGGAATGAGTTGAAAAACGACAAACCTCAGATTTCCCACATCCCGGTTGGATTTTTTCTCAGGTTTTTGCCTGCCATATGAGTTCTGTTATACTCACAGACATCATTCAAACAGTTTTAGAAACTTCAGAGTGTTTTCTATCCAAATCCCATAATTATATGCATATATTAGCAACTGGGCCTGAGTAGCAGGCAGTTTACTCTGGGCACCTTATTCATCCAAGCTACTCAAGGTCTACAATTTTGTTTCTGGTGTCCTTTGACAGCTCTTTGGTCTTGGCCATAGTGGAGTTTGGAGTGTGACTGTTTGAGGTTGTGGACAGGTGTCTTTTATACTGATAACAGGTGCTATTAATACAGGTAACGAGTGGAGGACAGAGGAGCCTCTTAAAGAAGAAGTTACAGGTCTGTGAGAGCCAGAAATCTTGCTTGTTTGTAGGTGACCAAATACTTATTTTCCACCATAATTTGCAAATAAATTCATTAAAAATCCTACAATGTGATTTTCTGGATTTATTTTCTCGTTTTGTCTGTCATAGTTGAAGTGTACCTATGATGAAAATTACAGGCCTCTCATCTTTTTAAGTGGGAGAACTTGCACAATTGGTGGCTGACTAAATACTTTTTTGCCCCACTGTATGTCATGGAATCTCTGGGCCAGGGTTATATTCGGCCCTCCATTTCACCCGTCTCCTCAAGTTTCTTTTTTGTGAAGAAAAAGGAGGGAGGTCTGCGTCCATGCACTGATTATAGAGGTCTCAATTCAAGCTACGCGCCGCGCATGTGTCTCTGGTGCGCAGGGTGCTTGGTAGACTGCTGGAGCATGACCTATACGTCAAGGCTGAGAATTGTGTGTTCTCCAAACGAGCCATCTCCTTCCTGGGTTATCGCATTTCCACCCCGGGGGTGGTGATGGAGTGAAGGAGGTGCAGCGGTTTTTAGGTTTTGCCAATTACTACCGGAGGTTTATCCGTGGTTTTGTCCAGGTAGCGGCCCAAATTACCTCACTGCTGAAGGGGGAGGCCGGCACATTTACGGTGGTCGGCAGAGGCTGACAGACCCTTGAGCAGACCCGGACCCCTCTTTAGCGTTCATAGTGGAGGTGAACGCGTCCGAGGCTGGGGTAGGTGCCGTGCTATCACAGCCACCGAAACTCCGCCCCTGCGCTTTCTTTTCGAAGAAGCTCGGTCCGGCGGAGCGTAACTATGATTGATGTGGGGGACCGGGAGTTGTTGGCTGTGGTAAAGGCCCTGAAGGTGTGGAGACACTGGCTTGAGGGGGCTAAGCACCCCTTTCTCATCTGGACTGACCACCGGAATCTGGAGTATATCCGGGCAGCTAGGAGACTGAATATGCGCCAGGCAAGGTGGTTCATGTTCTTCACCCGATTTAGGTTCACCATCTCGTATAGACCCGGTTCCCTGAACATGAAGGCAGATGCGCTGTCCCGTCTCTATGACACGGAGGATCGGCCCATCGATCCTACTCCCATCCTTCCAGCCTCTAGGCTGGTAGCACCGGTGGTATGGGAGGTGGACAGGGACATTTATCCATCTGAATCGCCCTGCGCCTCGCCCTCCGGGTCGCCCTCGAGGCCGGTGTCGGCGCGTCAGGGGGGGGGGGGGGGGGGGGTACTGTCACGACTCTTCCTGTTCGGGTGGTGCTCGCCGGTCGTTGTCACCGGCCTACTAGCTGCCACCGATCCCTTTTCTGTTGTTTTTGTCTGATTAGTAACACCTGTTTCTTGTTTAGGTTTAGTTGGGCTATTTAAGCCGGTAGGCCCACCTACTCTTTGTGTGGGCTTGTTTCGTTTCCCACTGTGTATTTTGTGTGGTAGTGCTGGTTGTTTTGGATTTTCCCTCCGGACTGGTGTGGTCCTGGTTTTGGACAATTGTTTATATGTGCCCAGTTTCTTGGCAGTACATTTTTCCCAGTGCGTAATAAAGCGCTACTCTGTATCTTCTGCCTCCTGTGTCTGACTCAGCACCCACTACCCCAGTGCGTTACAATGAGAGAGATATTGTCTCTAGAAACATCATTGAAACCAGGTGATGTCATCGCATGTGTGGGTGGTGGAACTGAAAGGTTGGATAAGGTATAGTGAGCAGGGCTAGAGGCTCTACAGTGAAATAAGCCAATACTAACCAGAACAACAATGGACAAGGCATATTGACATTAAGGAGAGTCATATTGAAACGCTTCACTGGATCAATCTGAAACTTTACACACACAATGCTCGGAATTGCACCGAAACTGTAATAATACATTATGGCCTTTCTCTTGCATTTCAAAAGTTTTTGTTTGTATTATCTTTTACCAGATCTAATGTGTTATATTCTCCTACATTCATTTCACATTTCCACAAACTTTAAATTGTTTCCTTTCAAATGGTATCAATAATATGCATATCCTTGCTTCAGGTCCTGAGCTACAGGCAGTTAGATTTGGGTATGTCATTTTAGGTAAAAATGTAAAAAAGGGGTCTGATCCTTTAAGGTAAATTGGAAAAAAGAATTCCTAAGAAGACCCACTTCTATGTGGAACTTTTTCCTCATCATGTCTTCTCTACTTTTGGTGGCTTTATCTTCATGTTGGTTGGCAATTATAATATTGACAAAGTTCCAGTGAAACTCTCTGCTTTTCATGGTCCTTAATTATTAAGCATAATTTCTCTCCACATTGATATTATATCTGGAATAAATCGGGACAAATTGTATAAAAATACATCTTTGTTTTTAGAATATTGGTGCCTAAATAATATCCTATTGGTCAGTCAACTTGTTAATGCAAAGGGCATTTTACTTAAATATGAGGATTTTTTTATCACTTCACAAGATCCCTGTAACACCAAAAGAGTTTGTAATAATTTTAGATGCCATTCCCTCAGGTGTTGCTTTATTATTCAGGAACGTGTCAAGACCTGACCCTCAGAACTTACCTTCCATTATCCCTGTTGACTCATCAGTAGGAAAGCTTTGTTTTTCTTTTGGTCCATGCAACAACAACAGAGATATACATGCCTTGTTTCAACAGGGCGTTTTATACATATACTGTACCTTATGTCATGAATCATTTTATTGATAATATATATCTGTTGGAAAAAAGTTTGGCTGTTGCCTAAAATACCTACTTATTAGCAAAATTAAGGAATTGTTTTAATTTGTTTAATTATTCCTAAATATTATCCTGCCAACTACTATATTTAGATTTTTTTTTAAGACAAACTCAAATTGTACCTTTTGGAACGACCACCCAAAAAAGGTGTTGCATATTTTTTGGCCATTGTATTCATGTAAAGAATCTGTGGCAAGACATCAGTAGATGTATAATTAATCAGATTTATGAAGACTTTACCAAATTATGGAGCGATGCACTGCTTAGATTCTTTAACTACGAAATAAATTATTTGAAACATTTTATGTAATTCATTTCCTTATTCTTTTGGCCAGATGTCATATAAAAAAATGTACAAACCCCCCTTTTTCTTACCTTACAAAAGAAAATGTAACCATATTTAAAGACAATTAATTAATAGAATGATAAATGTGGGTATAACCTCTAGTGACACCCCATCCCGTGAACGGGACCGCTGTCATCATCTGACACTAATTAGCATAACACAATGGACATAAATATTCCTAGAAAATATTCCTATTCATGAAAATCAAAAATGAAATATATTAAGACACAGCTTAGCCTTTTGCTAATCACCCTGTCACCTCAGATTTTCAAAATATGCTTTACAGACAAAACTAGACAAGCATTTTTGTAGGCGAAATAGCTCCGTTTGTTCTTCACGTTTGGCTGAGAAATCGCCCGGAAATTGCAGTTGTTTATAATCAATCATCAAGGTGTTTTTCAAATATCTATTCGATAATATATCAACTGGGACTGGTGGCTTCTTAGTAGGAGAGAGAGGCCGCATTTGTCATTTACGCACCAAACACTATGAGAGACTTCAGCTGACATTCAGGCTCATTTTTCAAAATAAAAGCCTGAAACTATGTATTGTGACACTAGACACATTAGGGAAGCCATAGAAAAAGTAATCTGGTTGATAGCCCATTCACTGCTCAATAGGGACGCATAGGAATGCAGAGCCTTCGAAATAAGAGTCCCTTCCTGTTTGGATTTCTCTCAGGCTTTCGCCTGCAACATCAGTTCTGTTATACTCACAGACAATATTTTTACAGTTTTGGAAACTTTAGAGTGTTTTCTATCCTAAGCTGTCAATTATATGCATATTCTAAGATCTTGTCCTGACAAAATATCCCGTTTAGTACGGGAACGTTTTTTTTCTCCCAAAAATGAAAATACTGCCCCCTAGTCACAACAGGTTTTAAGGTCTTTGTGTAATGTGTTATTGTACCCCCTAGCCCAGCTGTCCTTTGTATACTCTTCATGCATAATTGTTTTACCCGTGTACCATTATATTGATTGAACTAACAAATGTAGTGTTTAAAGCAAGATGGGGAGTAGTGTTTATAAACGCAAGATGGAGATCACGTTAGAAGTTGTGATATTCAAGTCCAATCCATAAAATAGTGGAAGGTGGAATTTTTTAAAACAATTGTCCTATATGTCTACCCTAATTCTCACTAATCTTGGAACTATAGCTCCAGGTTTAACCTGATACCAGTGGAGGCAGCTGAGGGGAGGACGGTTCATAATAATGGCTGGAACGGCGCAAATGGAACGGCATCAAATAAATGGAAACCATGTGTTTGATGTCTTTGATACCATTCTTATCATTCCGCATTTAGCCATTATCACAAGTCCGTCCTCCCCAATTAAGGTACCACCAACCTCCTGTGCCGATACGTATAGTCTGTTCCATAATGATCAAACAGGCTACATGTCCCAAATTATTGCACATTATTTGCTTAATATGATCCACTAATGCTAGCCACCACCAGGAACAACTACACAGACATGACAGAGGAAAGAAAGGTAAATGGAATGAAATGGAATGATGCAAAATATAAACTACAAATGAAGGAAACTAACACTAAGGTGACAGTTATAAACGTATGTGGGTATTACTGACGGTGGCTCCTGATAGTGGCTAATATTTAACACGATACAAATTTTAAAATAAAAAGGTGAAAAGCCTGGTTATATAATTAAAACGTTCTAAAGCACATACATCAACTCGTCAGGTTCAAACCTACAGAAGCCCATAGCTTGGATCTCCAAATGTCATCCACGCAAATTATGATGGCACGCAATAAAATTATGAACAACGGCATACCTATATATAGCCTACTTTACTGTGGAAAAGGGGCCGCAACACATGACGTGTTTATATGATTTTCAGGTTGCTTCCATGTGACTCGTTTCACATTCGTCTCCAGAGATCATAAGGAAAAATCAACTAAAACAATTGCTATGTGTATTTCAAATCCCTTTCTCCAAACGGATAACTTATTTACCTAGCTCTTATAAATTTATAAATTACAGTGCATGGAGAACGGTGCTATTTCTATTGGAAAAAATAAAGTAAACCAATCAATCAAATTGAAACGTTTTAAGATGACCTGCAGGGTCAGATAACAATAATCACAGTGGTTGTAGAGGGTGCAATAGGTCAGCACCTCAGGAGTAAATGTCAATTGGCTTTTCATTCAGTTAGAGACAGGAGGTGCGGTAGAGAGAGGGTCCAAAACAGCAAGTCCGGGACAAGGTAGAACATCCAGTGAACAGGTCAGGGTTCCATAGCCAGAGGCAGAACAGTTGAAATTGGAGCAGCAGCATGACCATGTGGACTGGGGACAGCAATGAGTCATCAGGTCAGGTAGTCCTGAGGCATCGTCCTAGGGCTCAGGTCCTCCGAGAGAAGAGAGGGAGAAAGAGAGAGAGAAAGAGAAAGAGAGAGAGAATTAGAGGAAGCAAATTCACACAGGACACCGGATGAGACAGGAGAAATACTCCAGATATAACAAACTGACCCTAGCCCCCTGACACAAACTATTGCAGCATAAATACTGGAGGCTGAGACAGGAGTGGTCGGGAGACACTGTGGCCCTGTCCAACGATACCCCCGGACAGGGCCAAACAGGCGGGATATAACCCCACCCACTTTGCCAAAGCACTTCCCCCACACCACTAGAGGGATATCTTTAACTACTAACCTACTACACTGAGACACGGCACAAACCCGAGTGATGCACCAACCTGGACAGGATGATCATGTCAGTGACTCAATCCACTCAAGTGACGCACCCCTCCTAGGGATGGCATGGAAGAGCACCAGTAAGCTCAGCCCCCGTAATAGGGATGGAGGCAGAGAATCCCAGTGGAGAGATTGGAACCGACCAGGCAGAGACAGCAAGGACGGTTCTTCGCTCCAGTGCCTTTCCGTTCACCTTCAAACCCCTGGGCTAGATGACACTCAATCAGAGGACCTACTGAAGAGATGAGTCTTCAATAAAGATTTAAAGGTTGAGACCGAGTCTGCGCCTCTCACATGTATAGGCAGACCATACCATCAAAATGGAGCTCTATTGGAGAAAGCCCTGCCTCCAGCTGTTTGCTTTGAAATTCTAGAGACAGTAAGGAGGCCTGCGTCTTGTAACCGTAGCATATGTGTAGGTATGTACGGCAAGACCAAATCGGAAAGATAGATAGGAGCAAGCCCATGTAATGCTTTGTAGGTTAGCAGTAAAACCTTGAAATCAGCCCTAGCCTTAACGGGAAGCCAGTGTAGATAGGCTAGCAGTGGAGTAATATGATCACATTTGTTGGTTCTAGTCAAGATTCTAGCAGCCATGTATAGCGCTAACTGAAGTATATTTAGTTCTTTATCCGAGTAGCCGGAAAGTAGAGCATTGCAGTAGTCTAATCCAGAAGTGACAAAAGCATGAAAAGCATGCATTTTTCTGCATCATTTTTGGACATAAAGTTTCAGATTTTTGCAATGTTATGAAGATGGAAAAAAGCTGTCCTTGACAGGGTCCAGAATAACACAGAGGACCTTCACAGTTTTATTTGAGATGACTGTACAACCATCAAGATTAATTGTCAGATCCAACAGAAGATCTCTTTGTTTCTTGGGACCTAGAACTAGCATCTCTGTTTTGTCCGAGTTTAAAAATAAAACATTTGCCTCCGTCCACATCCTTATGTCTGAAACATTACCTGACATGATGACTCCTTGCTGTCCCCAGTCCACCTGGCCGTGCTGCTGCTCCAGTTTCAACTGTTCTGCCTTATTATTATACGACCATGCTGGTCATTTATGAACATTTGAACATCTTGGCCATGTTCTGTTATAATCTCCACCCGGCACAGCCAGAAGAGGACTGGCCACCCCACATATGCTCTCTCTAATTCTCTCTTTTTTTCTCTCTCTCGGAGGACCTGAGCCCTAGGACCATGCCCCAGGACTACCTGACATGATGACTCCTTGCTGTCCCCAGTCCATCTGACCGTGCTGCTGCTCCAGTTTCAACTGTTCTGCCTTATTATTATATGACCATGCTGGTCATTTATGAAAATTTGAACATCTTGGCCATGTTCTGTTATAATCTCCACCCGGCACAGCCAGAAGAGGACTGGCCACCCCACATAGCCTGGTTCCTCTCTAGGTTTCTTCCTAGGTTTTGGCCTTTCTAGGGAGTTTTTCCTAGCCACCGTGCTTCTACACCCGCATTGCTTGCTGTTTGGGGTTTTAGGCTGGGTTTCTGTACAGCACTTTGAGATATCAGCTGATGTACGAAGGGCTATATAAATACATTTGATTTGATTTTATTTGAAACAGAGGCTTCCAGGCAGGGCAATTTTGGGGCTTCACCATGTTTCACCGAAATGTACAGCTGTGTGTTATCCACATAGCAGTGAACGTTAACATTAGGTTTCCGTATGACATCACCAAGAGGTAAAATATATAGTGAAAACAATAGTGGTCCTAAAACAGAGCCTTGAGGAACACCAACATTTACAGTTGATTTGTCAGAAGACCAACCATCCACAAGGACAAAATGTTATCTTTCCGACAGATAAGCTCTAAACCAGGCCAGAACTTGTCCATGTAGACCAATTTGGGTTTCCAATCTCTCCAAAAGAATGTGGTGATCGATGGTATCAAAAGCAGCACTAAGGTCTAGGAGCATGAGGACAGATGCAGAGCCTTGGTCTGGCGCCATTAAAAGGTAATTTACCACCTTCACGAGTGCAGTCTCAGTGCTATGATGGGGTCTAAAACCAGACTGAAGCGTTTTGTGTACATTGTTTTTCTTCAGGAAGGCAGTGAGTTGCTGAGCTAAATTTTTGAGAGGAATGGGAAATTCGATATAGGCCGATAGTTAAAACAATATTTTCTTGATCAAGGTTTGGCTTTTTCAAGAGAGGCTTTATTACTGCCACGTTTAGTGAGTTTGGTACACATCCGGTGGATAGGGAGCCGTTTATTATGTTCAACATAGGAGGGCCAAGCACAGGAAGCAGCTCTTTCAATAGTTTAGTTGGAGTAGGGTCCAGTATGCAGCTTTAAGGTTTAGAAGCCAAGACTATTTTCATCAATGTTTCAAGAGATATTATATTGAAAAACGTGAGTGTCTCCCTTGATCCTAGGTCCTGGCAGTGTTGTGCATACTGAGGACAATTGAGCTTGAAAGAGGGGTCCGTAATTTGCTTTCTAATGATCATGATATTTTCGTCAAAGAAGTTCATGAATTTATCACTGCTGAAGTGAAAGCCATCCTCTCTTGGGGAATGCTGCTTTTTAATTAGCTTTGCGACAGTATTAAAAATACATTTTGGATTGTTCTTATTCTCTGAAAAATAGGATGATCGAGCAGCAGTGAGGGCTCTTCGATACTGCACGGTACTGCCTTTCCAAGCCAGTCGGAAGACTTCCAGTTTGGTGTAACATCATTTCTGTTCCAATTTTCTGGATGCTTCAGAGCTCGGGTATTTTCTGTATACCAGGGAGCTAGTATCTTATGACAAATGTTTTTTGTTTTAAGGGATGCGACTGCATCTAAGGTATTACGCAATGTTAAATTTAGTTCCTCGTGAGGAACTAAGAGTGAGTCTGGAAGGGCATCTAGGAATCTTTAGGCTGTCCGAGAATTTATAGCACGGCTTTTGATGATCCTTGTTTGGAGTCTGAGCAGATTATTTGTTGCTTCTGGTCTTATAGTCCAGGATTATGAAGAAAAATAATAAGATCCACAATATTTATTCCAAGGGACAAAACTACAGTGCCTTGCGAAAGTATTCGGCCCCATTGAACTTTGCGACCTTTTGCCACATTTCAGGCTTCAAACATAAAGATATAAAACTGTATTTTTTGTGAAGAATCAACAACAAGTGGGACACAATCATGAAGTGGAACGACATTTATTGGATATTTCAAACTTTTTTAGCAAATCAAAAACTGAAAAATTGGGCGTGCAACATTATTCAGCCCCTTTACTTTCAGTGCAGCAAACTCTCTCCAGAAGTTCAGTGAGGATCTCTGAATGATCCAATGTTGACCTAAATGACTAATGATGATAAATACAATCCACCTGTGTGTAATCAAGTCTCCGTATAAATGCACCTGCACTGTGATAGTCTCAGAGGTCCGTTAAAAGCGCAGAGAGCATCATGAAGAATAAGGAACACACCAGGCAGGTCCGAGATACTGTTGTGAAGAAGTTTAAACCCGGATTTGGATACAAAAAGATTTCCCAAGCTTTAAACATCCCAAGGAGCACTGTGCAAGCGATAATATTGAAATGGAAGGAGTATCAGACCACTGCAAATCTACCAAGACCTGGCCGTCCCTCTAAACTTTCAGCTCATACAAGGAGAAGACTGATCAGAGATGCAGCCAAGAGGCCCATGATCACTCTGGATGAACTGCAGAGATCTACAGCTGAGGTGGGAGACTCTGTCCATAGGACAACAATCAGTCGTATATTGCACAAATCTGGCCTTTATGGAAGAGTGGCAAGAAGAAAGCCATTTCTTAAAGATATCCATAAAAAGTGTCGTTTAAAGTTTGCCACAAGCCACCTGGGAGACACACCAAACATGTGGAAGAAGGTGCTCTGGTCAGATGAAACCAAAATTGAACTTTTTGGCAACAATGCAAAACGTTATGTTTGGCGTAAAAGCAACACAGCTCATCACCCTGAACACACCATCCCCACTGTCAAACATGGTGGTGGCAGCATCATGGGTTGGGCCTGCTTTTCTTCAGCAGGGACAGGGAAGATGGTTAAAATTGATGGGAAGATGGATGGAGCCAAATACAGGACCATTCTGGAAGAAAACCTGATGGAGTCTGCAAAAGACCTGAGACTGGGATGGAGATTTGTCTTCCAACAAGACAATGATCCAAAACATAAAGCAAAATCTACAATGGAATGGTTCAAAAATAAACATATCCAGGTGTTAGAATGGCCAAGTCAAAGTTCAGACCTGAATCCAATCGAGAATCTGTGGAAAGAACTGAAAACTGCTGTTCACAAATGCTCTCCATCCAACCTCACTGAGCTCGAGCTGTTTTGCAAGGAGGAATGGGAAAAAATGTCAGTCTCACGATGTGCAAAACTGATAGAGACATACCCCAAGCGACTTACAGCTGTAATCGCAGCAAAGTTACAAAGTATTAACTTAAGGGGGCTGAATAATTTTGCACGCCCAATTTTTCAGTTTTTGATTTGTTAAAAGAGTTTGAAATATCCAATAAATGTCTTTCCACTTCATGATTGTGTCCCACTTGTTGTTGATTCTTCACAAAAAAATACAGTTTTATATCTTTATGTTTGAAGCCTGAAATGTGGCAAAAGGTCGCAAAGTTCAAGGGGGCCGAATACTTTCGCAAGGCACTGTAGGTCCAAATTATAACTGTGGCAGTGAGTAGGTCCAGAGACATGTTGGACAAAACCCAGTCGATGATGGCTCCGAAAGCCTTTTGGAGTGGGTCTGTGGACTGTTCCATGTGAATATTAAAGTCAACTAAAATTTGAATATTATCTGCCATGACTACAAGGTCTGATAGGAATTCAGGGAACTCAGTGACGAACGCTGTATACAGCCCAGGAGGCCTGTAAACAGTAGCTATAAAAAGTGTTTGAGTAGGCTGTACAGATTTAATGACTAGAAGCTCAAAAGACTTAAACGCTGTTAAATGTTAGCAACACCTCCACCTTTGCGGGATGCGGGAGGAATATGGTCACCAGTGTAACCAGGAGGACCAGGAGGAGAGGCTTCATTTAACACAGTAAATTCATCAGGCCATGTTTCAGTCAGGCCAATCACAAGATTATGATCAGTGACTATTTCATTGACTATAACTGCCTTGGAAGTGAGGGATCTAACATTTAAGTAGCCCTAATTAGGGGCTTTCAATAATGACAGGAATGGAGGTCTTTATTCCAGTGAGATTGCTAAAGTGAACACCGCCATGTTTAGTTTTGCCCAACCTAGATCGAGGCACAGGCACGGTCTCAAGTCTCAATGGGGATAGCTGAGCTGACTACACTTACGATGCGAGTGGCAGACTCCACTAAGCTGGCAGGGTGGCTAACAGCCTGCTGCCTGGCCTGCACCCTATCTCATTGTGGAGCTAGTGGAGTTAGAGCCCTGTCTATGTTCATAGATAAGATTAGAGCACCCCTCCAGCTAGGATGGAGTTCGTCACTCCTCAGCAGGCCAGGCCTTGGTCCTGTTTGTGGGTGAGTCCCAGAAAGAGGGCCAATTATCTACAAATTCTATATTTTGTGAGGGGCAGAAAATAGTTTTCAACCAGCCATTGAGTTGTGAAACTGCTGTAGAGCTCATCATTCCCACTAACTGGGAGGGAGCCAGAGACAATTACTCGATGCCGACACATCTTTCTAGTTGATTTACACGCTGAAGCTTTGTTGCACTTGGTGACCCCTGACTGTTTCATCCTAATACCGTTGGTGCCGACATGGATAACAATATCCCTGTACTCTCTACACTCGCCAGTTTTAGCCTTAGCCAGCACCACCTTCAGATTAGCCTTAACGTCGGTAGCCCTGCCCCCTGGTAAATAGTGGATGATCGGTGGATGATTATTTTTAAGTCTAATACTACGGGTAATGGAGTCGCCACTGACTAGGGTTCAATTTGATAGAGCTAATGGTGGGAGATTTCGGCGTCTCAGACCCCGTAACGGGTGGAGGAGAGACCAGAGAAGACTCTGACTCGTTGCTTAATGGGGGGAACTGCTTGAAGGTTTCTGTCGGCTGAATGAGCGACACCGGTTGAGCATTCCTACAGTATTTCCTCTCAGAAGCAATGAGAAAATTGTCCGGCTGCGGGGACTGTGCGATGGGATTTTTAATACTATCTGTACTTATTGGTGGCACAGACGCTGTTTCATCCCTTCCTACACTTAAATTACCCTTGATTGCGTCTGAAGCTGGGCTTGCAGTACGGCTATCCTCACCACAAGGCGATCGTTCTCCTGTACTGTTGACAAACCCCATTCCGTACAAATTCAAACAAGGCTGCAATTAAAACTAATGGGACTGTAGCGACTGTGTTGGCATCAAAATCTGGGGTGTGAACTACATTTCTATTCAAGTGTTGATTGACATGGTAATGGCCTGATAGTATTGGAGAAAAGTTCTTAGGGCTAGGTGTCCCGCTAGCAAAATGTCCGGCTGGCACCCCGTGGAAGCCATAGGAATTGCATCCAGGGAGCTAATTGTCAATATGACCTTTCTCTTACATTTCTAAGAGGATGGTCTCTCTCAAAAAAATTCCAGTTGGTTTTTCTTTGGATTTTCTCCTACCATATCTATTGTGTTATATTCTCCTACATTATTTTAACATTTCTACAAACTTCAAAGTGTTTTCTTTCCAATGGTACCAATTACAGTTGAAGTTGGAAGTTTACATACACTTTAGCCAAATACATTTAAACTCAATTTTTACACAATTCCTAACATTTAATCCTAAAAATGGCCTGTCTTAGGTCAGTTAGGATCACCACTTTATTTAAAGAATGTGAAATGTCAGATTAATAGCAGAGAGAATGATTTATTTCAGCTTTTATTTCTTTCACATTCCCAGTGGGTCAGTAGTTTACATACACTCAATTAGTATTTGGTAGCATTGCCTTTAAATTGTTTAACTTTGGTCAAACGTTTTGGGTAGCCTTCCACAAGCTTCCTACAATAAGTTGGGTGAATTTTGGCCCATTCCTCCTGACAGAGCTGGTGTAACTGAGTCAGGTTTGTAAGCCTCCTTGCTCGCGCACACATTTTCAGCTCTGCCCACAAATGTTCTATGGGATTGAGGTCAGGGGTTTGTAATGGCCACTCCAATACTTTGACTTATTTATCCTTAAGCCATTTTGCCACAACTTTGGAAGTATTCAATATCCATTAGGAAGACCCATTTTCGACCAAGCTTTAATTTCCTGACTGATGTCTTGAGATGCTGCTTCAATAAATCCACATAATTTTCCTGCCTCATGATGCCATCTATTTTGTGAAGTGCACTAGTCCCTCCTGCAGCAAGGCACCCCCTCAACATGATGCTGACACCCCTGTGCTTCACGGTTGGGATGGTGTTCTTTGGCCTGCAAGCATCCCCCTTTTTCCTCCAAAACATAACAATGGTCATTATGGACAAACATTTCTGTTTTTGTTTCATCAGACTAGAGGACATTTCTCCAAAAAGTACGATCTTTGTCCCCATGTGCAGTTGCAAATCGTAGTTTGGATTTTTTTATGGCGGTTTGGAGCAGTGACATCTTCCTTGCTTAACGGCCTTTCAGGTTATGTTGATATAGGACTCGCTTTACTGTGGATATAAATACTTTTGCAACTGTTTCCTCCAGCATCTTCACAAGGTCCTTTGCTGTTGCTCTGGGATTGATGTGCACTTTTCGCACCAAAGTACGTTCATCTCTAGGAGACAGAACGTGTCTCTTTCCTGAGTGGTTTGATGGCTGCGTGGTCCCGTGGTGTTTATACTTGCATACTATTGTTTGTACAGATGAACGTGGTACCATCAGGCATTTGGAAATTGCTCCCAAGGATTAACCAGACTTGTGGAGGTCTAGAATTTTTTTTCTGAAGTCTTGGCTGATTTCTTTAGATTTTCCCATGATGTCAAGCAAAGAGGCACTGAGTTTGAAGGTAGGCCTTGAAATACATCCACAGGTACACCTCCAATTGACTTAAATTATGTCAATTAGCCTATCAGAAGCTTCTAAAGCCATGACATAATTGTCTGGAATTTTCCAAGCTGTTTAAAGGCACAGTCAACTTAGTGTATGTAAACTTCTGACCCACTGGAATTGTGATACAGAGAATTATAGGTGAAATAATGTAATGTCTGTAAACAATTGTTGGAAAAATGCCTTCTATCATGCACAAAGTAGATGTCCTAACCGACTTGCCAAAACTATAGTTTGTTAACAAGAAATTTGTGAAGTGGTTGAAAAAAATAGTTTTAATGACTCCATCCTAAGTGTATGTAAACTTCCGACTTCAACTGTATATGCATATTCTGGCTTCAGGGCCAGAGCTACAGGCAGTTTACCTCGGGCACGTCATTCAGGCAGGAAGTAGAGAAAAAAGGGGCCTAGCCCTATTAAAAACGGACCCCTCCATCGCTGTGCGATAACTTGTGACGTGTCATGACGTAACATAAAGCGATCACGATGCAACTCATTCTGTGTCGTACAACCTCTCTCCACCATGCGTAGCGCTTCCCACGCAGTTTAAAAATAAGAAAGGGACAGGGACAGTGTAAGCTAGTTAATTGTACAACTGAATGCATTCATTTTTTGCGTCATCACTGCAAGCCATCATGAGTCTCTAAAGCTGCGACAGCCGCTGTTTACCTAAAAAACCCATTCGAATTTCAACACAAACCTTCAAACAGGTATATAATGACACATTATATAAACTCTTTATAGTGTTTTATTTACATCTTAGAGGTGATAAGTTGGACAGGTCGGGTGGAAAAAGCTGCTTCCCCACATGGCTTATCTCCCCCTTTCCCTATCACACAGTAGGTTTCACTTCCCCACACGGCTTATCTCCCGCTTTCCCTATCACACAGTAGGTTTCGCTTCCCCACATGGCTTATCTCCCCCTTTCCCTATCACACAGTAGGTTTCGCTTCCCCACACGGCTTATCTCCCGCTTTCCCTATCACACAGTAGGTTTCGCTTCCCCACACGGCTTATCTCCCCCTTTCCCTATCACGCAGTAGGTTTCGCTTCCCCACACGGCTTATCGCCCCCTTTCCCTATCACACAGTAGGTTTCGCTTCCCCACATGGCTTATCTCCCCCTTTCCCTATCACACAGTAGGTTTCACTTCCCCACACGGCTTATCTCCCCCTTTCCCTATCACACAGTAGGTTTCGCTTCCCCACATGGCTTATCTCCCCCTTTCCCTATCACACAGTAGGTTTCGCTTCCCCACACGGCTTATCTCCCGCTTTCCCTATCACACAGTAGGTTTCGCTTCCCCACACGGCTTATCTCCCCCTTTCCCTATCACGCAGTAGGTTTCGCTTCCCCACACGGCTTATCGCCCCCTTTCCCTATCACACAGTAGGTTTCGCTTCCCCACACGGCTTATCTCCCGCTTTCCCTATCACGCAGTAGGTTTCGCTTCCCCACACGGCTTATCGCCCCCTTTCCCTATCACGCAGTAGGTTTCGCTTCCCCACACGGCTTATCGCCCCCTTTCCCTATCACACAGTAGGTTTCGCTTCCCCACACGGCTTATCTCCCGCTTTCCCTATCACGCAGTAGGTTTCGCTTCCCCACACGGCTTATCGCCCCCTTTCCCTATCACGCAGTAGGTTTCGCTTCCCCACACGGCTTATCTCCCCCTTTCCCTATCACGCAGTAGGTTTCGCTTCCCCACCTGCCATTTTTAAAAAGACACGACAGAGCTCATTGACTTTTTCCATCATGCAGAGACTAGCAGCATGAAGGGCTCGTCATTGATTTTTCTGTAAAGGGGAGAAATTGTGCTTTACAATGGTGTTCATATTACAGTTGACCTGGAAGTATTATGTTTTTGGGGCGCTAAAATAAGGTAAATTGTATGTTACAGCGTGATTTACAGAAGTACGTTAGCTTACAGGATATTATGAGTACAGCGACTGCAATTAGAAGGCATAATGTTAACGTTACTACTTGGACGTGGAGGTCCTGATGAACCACGTCCAGATAAAGTGTCCGGGGTGAACAAGTTGAATGAAAAAAGTAGAACAGCAGCACGTAAACAAGTCTACAAGTTGTGACTGGAAATTTTGTTCAACAATGCTTTTTCCACTTGGAACTGGCAGGTTCGCTCAACCTTACTCACTGTTTTCTCGTGTGTAAAATTGGTGGAATTATGAGGGAATTAAGTCAAGGTCAGAATACAGAGGTATCGTACACACCTCCACCACACCTTCATTTCTTTGATCTCCAACCCGAACGAATGTTTAAGTCCAAGGTCAGAATACAGAGGTATCGTACACACCTCCACCACACCTTCATTTCTTTGATCTCCAACCCGACAGAATGCTTAAGTCCAAGGTCAGAATACAGAGGTATCGGACACACCTCCACCACACCTTCATTTCTTTGATCTCCAACCTGAACGAATGTTTAAGTCCAAGGTCAGAATACAGAGGTATCGTACACACCTCCACCACACCTTCATTTCTTTGATCTCCAACCCGAACTAATGCTTAAGTCCAAGGTCAGAATACAGAGGTATCGTACACACCTCCACCACACCTTCATTTCTTTGATCTCCAACCCGAACGAATGCTTAAGTCCAAGGTCAGAATACAGAGGTATCGTACACACCTCCACCACACCTTCATTTCTTTGATCTCCAACCCGAACGAATGCTTAAGTCCAAGGTCAGAATACAGAGGTATCGGACACACCTCCACCACACCTTCATTTCTTTGATCTCCAACCTGAACGAATGCTTAAGTCCAAGGTCAGAATACAGAGGTATCGTACACACCTCCACCACACCTTCATTTCTTTGATCTCCAACCTGAACGAATGTTTAAGTCCAAGGTCAGAATACCCATTGAGAGAAAAATGCATAAAAACTTGGGTCGGAATTCCCCCCAATGTGAAAAGAACATATCAGAGCCAACACAGTACTGTTTGGGTAGCCCTCTTGCGTGAATCAGGCACAAGAGACTATCCATGCAAGGTTTGTGACATGCCCAGTCAGAGAGATAGAGAAGCTTTTAGAAGCAGGAAGTCACCCCTTCCTACTACCTCTGTGTTGTCACACAGGATGTGGTTACCGTAACCAGTGAAGGTTCGTTTTCATTCTTCAGGCCCTGCGTTAGCTGCTCAACTCAACACCTGGTTCACTTGAATGTCATTGTCCTTTAAAATGTATTTAGACCTCTTTAGTTCAAACTGTTTCTTACGGACAGGAGAGAGGAGAAAGAGAGAGTGCAGTGGGAGATTGTACAGCATAGTGTGATTTGTGCCTCTGGATGCCTGCAGAAGTAAGATTGTGTGGAGGAGTGAGTGAGTCACTCTGGTCTCAGTGAGTGCAGTGCAGGCCGCACATCCAGAGCCTGAAATAGACTATAGCGCTCTCTGTCTATAGCCTACCTCTCTCTTTAGTCTGCACTGAGTGGGAGGACTAGCTAAACAGCAGACAGAACAGCTCTCCTCCCACACACACACACAAACACATCTGATATATAATCCATATGAAACAAGGTGAAAGTATGTGGAAGAGAGAGAAAATGTATGTGTCTCAGTGTGTAAGGCAGGTTATCAAAACATATAACTGATAGATGGGGGTGCATTATTTTCTATTATAAACTGGGTGGTTCGAGCCCTGGATTTTGACTGGTCTAATTACGTTGGTAACCAGCTTATAATAGCAATAAGGCACCTCGGGGGTTTGTGATATATGGCCAATATACCACAGCTCCGCAATTTGTCATGCCTAAGAACAGCCCTTAGCCGTGGCCTATTGGGCGTACACCACACCTCCTCGGGCCTTATTGCTTAAGCATACCATGGGTATGACAAAACATTTATTTTTACTGCTGTAATTACATTTTCTGAAAGGTACAGATTACTGCCAAAATAAAAGTACACACCAACATAGTGTCTTAACAGGAAGTTGGGCCACCACGAACCAGAACAGCTTCAATGCACCTTGGCATTGGAACCCTGTTGGAGGGATTCTCAATAATAATTGTGAAACCCGCTCACTGCTCTGTAATAAGCTTTATGTATCAGCCTCTGATTGGACGAGAGGTCGATTTGCAACGCTTAAAGAGCAGTGTGTAGGTTTCTCCTTTTTGTCTCGTTTTATTCAACCGTTATCATGCACCTGCAACGAAGATAACTCAGATGTGCGAGTGCTTTTTGAATTTCCTATTTTCTCACCATTCTCACCATTCTCCCATGAGAAATTCCATCATTTGGTGTTTTGTTGATGGCGGTGGAAAACGTGGTCTCAGGTGCAGCTCCAGAATGTCCCATAAGTGTTCCATTGGATTGAGATCTAGTGACTGAGACTGGCAGGGTTCCCAAACTGGCAGCATTGGTTTTATTTGGCCCCCTAAGTAGTTTTTTTTGGGGGGGGGGGGATTGTCATTGTTGGACATAAAAGAGATCATCTCCAAATTATTTTTATTTTGAGAATCTATTCCTATGTACAGTATAGTAGAGAGACACGTGATCCTATACAAGTATAAGCAATGTTTGAAATTAATAAATCAAATTTGATATATGTTTGGGCTTCTTGCGGTCAATTTGCAGTCTACAAATGATTTGTAATTATGTTCCAGCCCCCCGACAATCTGCCCATGAAATGTACATTTTTATTCACAGCAGAATCCTTGACGGACAGCCCGGTGGCCAACCGATTCTGACAACATATCCTGAGAGAGCCATGTTTCCCGTGAAACAGAATGTTACAGTGTTTGATGTCTTCCTGGAAGGAAACCCTTGCTAGAATTTCATCTACCTTGTTGTCAAGAGACTGGACATTGGCGAGTAGTATACTCGGGAGCGGTGGGTGATGTGCACGTCTACGGAGCCTGACCAGGAGACTGCTCCGTCTGCCTCTTCTGCAGCGACGTTCTTTTGGTTCGGCTTCTGGGATTAGATCCATTGTCCTGGGTGGTGGTCCACACAAAAGATCCGCTTTGGGAAGTCGTAATCCTGGTCGTAATGTTGGTACTGTAAGTAAGTTGACGTCGCTCTAATATCCAATAGTTCTTCCCGGCTGTATGTAATAAGACTTAAGATTTCCTGGGGTAACAGTGTAAGAAATAATACCAACAAAAAAAGTATAAATACTGCAGCGTTTCCTAAGAACTCGAAGCAAGGCGACCATCTCTGTCGGCGCCATTACTATCTGTCCTGAGAGTCCTTTAGGTGCCTTTTGGCAAACTCTAAGCGGGCTGTCATGTGCCTTTTACTGAGGACTGGCTTCCATCTGGCCACACTACCATAAAGGCCTGATTGGTGGAGTGCTGCAGAGATTGTTGTCCTTGTGTAAGGTTCTCCCATCTCCACAGAGGAACTCTGGAGCTCTATCAGAGTGACCATCGGGTTCTTGGTCACCTCCCTGACCAAGGACATTCTACCCCGATTGCTCAGTTTGGCCTGGCAGCCAGCTCTAGGAAGAGTCTTGGTGGTTCCAAACTTCTTCCATTTAAGAATGATGGAGGCCACTGTGTTCTTGGGAACCTTCCATGCTGCTGGCATTGTTTGGTACCCTTCCCCAGAGCTGTACCTCGACACAATCCTGTCTCTGAGCTCTATGGACAATTCCTTCGACCTCATGGCATGGTTTTTGCTCAGACATGCACAATCAATTGTGGGACCTTATTTAGACAGCTGTCTGCTTTAAAAAAATCATGTCCAATCAATTGAAGTAGAAACATCAAAGATGACCAATGGAAACACAATGCATCTGAGCTGAATTTCGAGTCTCATAGCACAACATTCTAAAAACCTATTTTCACTTTGTCATTATGGGGTATTGTGTGTAGATTGATGAGACATAAAAATATAGATATTTTAGAATAAGGCTGTAACGTAACCACATGTGGAAAAAGGGAAGGGGTATGAATACTTTCCAAATGCACTGTATCTCAATCAGGTAAGTATAAATCATGTAGATAGTACCTAATATTTCATCACATGCATTCATATAAACACACACACATACGCGGAGCTCTGTATGTTCTGTCTTTTATACAAATATGTTGAAAATTTGCTCTAACATACCGGCTCCTAAATGTTAACTGCACTGAAAGCATAACAATGACTTAGTATTCAAAAATAGAGCCAATACACAAGACACACTATACCAGAGCAGTATTACAGTTCATAGCTATATATACAAATATACAAGGTCGGATATAGAACAAGAATCCAGTGATCTCGGTCCCAGGGTTGAATTTTTTTGAGTGTTCAACATCCAAAATTCAAATATTCAACAAGCATTCAACAGCCAAGAATCAGAGGTGCACGTGATACTGTCCTTGCCCATACAGCCAGTTGGGTTCTCAGTACATCGCACAGACAGGAATAAAGAACTCTCCGGGAAGAAGATAGGCGGGAGTGTATGTTTCATGACTAACTAGTCATGGTGTGATTGTGATAACATACAAAAACTCAAGTATTTTTGTTGACCCGACCTAGAATACCTCACAATCAAACGCTGACCGTATTACCTCCCAAGAGAATTCTCTTCGGTTATAGTGGTGTACATTCCCCCTCAAGCTGGTACCACGACGGCCCTCAAAGAACTACTCTGGAATTTATGCAAACTGGAAACCACACATCCCGAGGCCGCATTTATTGTAGCTGGGGATTTTAACAAAGCAAATTTGAGGAAAATGCTACCGAAGTTCTACCAACACTGACTGTAGTAGTCGATCTGGAAAAACATTTGACCACTTCTTACCGCCCCGTAGATCCACAGTCGATGTAATCACCGTTGCACTGCACACTGCCCTATCTCATCTGGACAAGAGGAATACATATGTAAGAATGCTGTTCATTGACTATAGCTCAGCATTCAACACCATAGTACTCTCCAAGATGATCATTAAGCTCGGGGCCCTGAGTCTGAATCCCGCCCTGTGCAACTGGGTCCTGGACTTGCTGACGGGCCGCCCCCCCAGGCGGTGAAGGTAGGAAACAACACCTCCACTTCGCTGATTCTCAACACAGGGGCCCTATTAGGGTGTGTGCTCAGTCCCCTCTTGTACTCCCTGTTCACCCACCATCAAGTTTGCAGACGACAAATAGTAGGCCTGATTACCAACAATAACGAGACAGTCTACAGGGAGGAGGTGAGGGCCTTGGGAGAGTGGTGGCAGGAAAATAACCTTTCCTGGCTACCAACACAGACAGTGTGGTGAAGACGACACACAGCTCCTCTTCAACCTCAGGAGCCTGAAGAATTTTGGCTTGGCCCCTAAAACCCTGACAAACCTTTACAGATGCACAATTGAAAGCATCCTATTGGGCTGTATCAGCGCCTGGTACGGCAACTGCACCGCCCGCAACCGCAGGGTTCTCCAGAGGCAGGTGGGGTCTGCCCAACGCATCCCTGGGGGCAAACTACCTGCCTTCCAGGACACCTACAGCCCCCGATGTCACAGGAAGGCTAAAAATATCATCAAGGACATCAACCACCCGAGCCACGTCCTGTTCACCCCGCTATAATCTAGAAGGCGAGGTCAGTACAGGTGCATCAACGCTGGGACTGAGAGACCGAAAAACAGCTTCTATCTCAAGGCCATCAGACTGTTAAATAGCTATCTCTATCCGTCTTCCACCCGGTTACGCAGCCCTGCACCTTAGAAGCAGCTGCCCTATATATATATAGACTTGGAATCACTGGCCAATTTAATAATGGAACACTAGTCACTTTAATCATGTTCACATACTGCTTTACTCATCTCATATGTATATACTGTATTCTATACTATTCTACTGTGTCTTAGTGACTTAATAATGTTCACATACTGCTTTACTCATCTCACATGTATATACTGTATTCTATACTATTCTACTGTATCTTAGTCACTTAATCATGTTCACATACTGCTTTACTCATCTCATATGTATATACTGTATTCTATACTATTCTACTGTATCTTAGTCACTTAATAATGTTCACATACTGCTTTACTCATCTCATATGTATATACTGTATTCTATTCTCTGCCACTCCGACATTGCTCAATCTAATATTTATATATTTCTTAATTATTATTATTTTACATTTGTGTGTATTGTTGTGAATCGTTAGATACTACTGCACTGTTGGAGCTAGGAACAAAAGCTAAATATGTGTGTATGACCAATAAAATTAGATTTCATTTGATTTATCCATCTCTTCCAGAAGTCAGTGATATGTTGTGTTTGCTTCCATCTCCTTCGTGAGTATAGGTCTCCTCTCTGGAATAGTCCCGGCGGCAGGACTGGCTTTGCTTTCAGATGTAGCAGATGGTTTGGTGCCAGGGGTTCTAGGCCATTAGGGTCATATGTCACATATGTCACAGTCGTTCATGATCGCCTTAACTTCCCACAAGGCTGTCTGCAAAGCCTCGTCATCCAGTACTTGCTGAATAGAGGATATTTTTCACCAGTCGGATCAAACTCTCCCTTACTGCCTTAATTTTGCCGGACCCCAGAATCCATAATAATGCATTTTGAATCTTGTTGTGATCCAGCTCTTTCAAAGCTTCTCTTAGCTCTCTCTGTGTTCCAATGAAGTTGGTGCCATTGTCTGTTCTGATACTTGTTACTGGGCCTCTTTGATAGATGAACCTGTACAGGGCATTGATGCAGGAATCAGTATCCAGATAACTAGCAACTTCTAGGTGGACAGCTCGACTCACAAGGCAAGTAAATCACACCATACCGCTTCACTTGAACGTGGCCTCGCTTCACCTCTATGGGGCCGAAGTAATCTATGCCCACATTGGTGAAAGGTGGCAAATCAGGTGACACACGATCTTGTGGAAAGTCGACCATCTTCTGTTTTCCAGCTCTAGCTTGCATCCGCGTGCAGATGACACAGATATTAAGTCTAGAAAGCATGTGACCTCTCCCATAGTGGCCAACCTGGTCATGGATGTGGAGTAAGATCAGTCTGGAGATAGGATCATCGGATTCTTTAGTTCCGTCGGCATAGCAGTTTTGCTTAACCTTCCTCCCACTCGCAGAATGCCATTGTCAACAATTGGATCAAGCTTACAAATCAAATCAAAGTTTATTTGTCACGTGCACCGAATACAACAATGAAATGCTTAGTTACGGCTCTAACCAACAGTGCAAAAAAGGTATTAGGTGAACAATAGGTAAGTAAAGAAATAAAAAACAACTGTAAAAAGACAGTGAAAATAACAGTAGCGAGGCTATATACAGTAGCGAGGCTACATACAGGCACCGGTTAGTCGAGCTGATTGAGGTACTATGTACATGTAGATATGGTTAAAGTGACTATGCATATATGATAAACAGAGAGTAGCAGTAGCGTAAAAAAGGGGTTGGCGGGTGGAGGCTGGCGGGACACAATGCAGATAGCCCGGTTAGCCAATGTGCGGAGGCACTGGGCGGTCGGGCCAATTGAGTTAGTATGTACATGAATTTATAGTTAAAGTGACTATGCATATAGGATCAAAAGAGAGTAGCAGCAGCGTAAAAGAGGGGTTGGGGGATTGAGCCGCTTCCCTTGGCAATGTGTCTTCCTTTCACAACGAGTGCAATTCTTTGCTCAAATCAAATTACGACCTTTTCTGCTTCGTCTAGGTCATCCAAAGACAGGCTTTCTTTTTGAAACATCAGTTTGAATTTGTTTATTTCCTTCAGTGAGTTTGTTAGACTGTTATCTGATCCTGGATGTAACGGCTGTCTTGGGAAGAAGGTGAGGACCAAAGCGCAGCGTCGTAAGTGTTCATCTTATTAATAAAGTAAACTGAACACTGAATAACAAACAACAAAGAAACAACCGAAACAGTTCTGTCTGGTGCAGACACACAAAGACTGAAAATAACCACCCACAAAACACAATGGAAAACAGTCTACCTAAATATGGTTCTCAGTCAGGGACAACGATTGACAGCTGCCTCTGATTGAGAACCATATCAGGCCAAACACGGAAATAGAAAATCATAGATACACTAACATAGACAACCCACCCAACTCAGGCCCTGACCATACTAAAACAAAAGAGAAAACAAAGGAACTAAGGTCAGAACGTGACAGAACGTGACAGTACTCCCCCCCCCCCCCAGCCGCAAAACCTAAACCTATAGGGGCCCTAAACCTATTGTGCATCATCTCTCAACGGTCCAATACCTGATAATGCATCCTCTAACTGGAGTGAGTGCTCCTGGTCAAACTTCAAAACCGAGTGGTCAGGGCTCTTAGCTTTGTGAACATTTGATGCCTCAAAAGCTGTGCTTGCAAGCTCTCTGAGTTGTAAGATAGGCAAGCCAATGTGGGCTGCAGGTAATGAAGGTGGGATACATGTTCAACAGAAACATTTGTTTGAATGGTAACAGCTCTTCCATTCCTGTTTCAGTGAGTAAGCCAAAGTAAGCTGAACGAAGCCGATGATAATAAGCTTGCGGGTGTTCGTTCCGAACTTGTTTGATGGTGTTATAGCCAGTGAGCTATCGCGTTTGCGAGTCGCAGAACCACTGAATTCTCATTTCAAAGCTGTGGCAAGTTTAGCATAGTCATTTAGCACGTGTTTCTGTTGTAGACGAATGAACCTTGTCACATTTGCTTCACGTTTGCTTCAACGTTTGCTTCAACAGGTAAACCCTGTCAGAACCCGTAGCATTTGGGTAGCCATCCAACGCGTCCTCTATGTCAGCTAGGAATGTCTCAGTATCGTTTGGCTGACCTGGAACGGGGTCAAAGGTGGGGAAATTCTTGACGTGTTTGTCCAGTTATTCCGTGCCAAGTGAGCGGAGAGGGTTGCTTCCTCCTGTGGGGAAATTGGGGCCGAAAGGCCAAAAGGAGAAGCCAAGCATTATTGTTGTTGGCCAAGAGGCGCCATATTACTCAGTGCCGAATGGCCAAGAGGAGAATACTGAGGGACACATGAGGGAGGTAAAGTCTGAAACCTATCGTCTTTACTCCTGTGAGTACAGGGCTCCGGTTGCTTGGATGGGTAGTCAAGCTGTAGAGCGCGACCATTCTGGACTTCCAGATGGTACCTAAGGGTGGTATTCTTCTGCATTGCAGAGTCCACCTTGAGCACTTAGAGTACTGATTTTGGACACGTAAGTGTCGCACTTGCTCCTTTCGGTCTCAAACTTATCTGTCATGGTATGCAGATAGAGGACTTGAGTACGGAGAGAGATATTCAGTGATGAGATTTCCTCCGCTTGCTTAGAAATCAATATTTCCATCTTCATCACCTGAGTTCTCTCATCATTCATTTGGTCAGCGACTTCAATGAGTTCTGCTGATTTGCCATCCAACTTAGTCATTGTGTTCATTAACTGATGGTCTTTGGTCTGCAGCGTTTTGAGTAGAACCGTGTTACTTTGAGAAACGTTCAACTAAACTGCATGCATGTTATCAAGTTGAGCGCTCCTGTTTGTAGATAACTCTTCAGATTTATCTAGTTTGGCGTGAACATCATTGTATTGTCACGACTTCCACCGAAGGTGATTCCTCCCCTTGTCGGGGCGGTTCTCGGCGGTCGGCGTCGCCGGCCTACTAGCCATCACCGATCCATTTTTCCTTTTCCATTTGTTTCGTCTTTGGTTCATTCACACCTGGTTTTTATTTGCTTTAATTTCTGTGTGTATATTTTCGCCTGTTTCCCCGCTTAGGTTTGTGCGGGATTATTGTTCATGTTGCTCGTTGAGGTTTTTTTCCTCAGTTTCTTTATGTGTACCGTGTGTTAAGTATAGTAAGGAGCGTTGTTTTTCTCCTTCCGTGAGTAACTGTGTGTTCCCATGTCTTGGGCATTTATGGACATTGTACCTGTACCGTTTTGGGACTTCCCTATTAAAGACGCTACATTGACATCTCTGCTCTCCTGCGCTTGACCCCTTAACTACCTTCAGTACGATTACGCAACACGTATTTAGTTTTGGCTAAATCGAGTTGTTCCTGTAGCATATGATTTTGTTCCTGTAGAAGATGATTTTGTTGAAGAGCTTGTGCTTGTTCATCGTCATACGTTTTTGCAATTACATTTAATGTGTCACCTTCTACATTGCCAATCTCTAATCCAGATATCTCAAAGCTGTTGGTACGACTCTCCTGCCCCATTGTGCATTCCAGAATTTCAGCCTCACTGACTTTGGCTTTCACCTGCCTCATGAGTCTCTCCGTACAAAATGTTGCTGAGCTACCAGAATCGAGAAACACATAGCTTAACACATGTAGCAGTGTAATGTTGTTCTCCTAGATTATGCACCAAGTTGCACACAAGGACCAGTTCAAATAGGCCAGGTCAAGAGGGGATGTTAATAATTTGATAATAATAATAATAATTCAGAGTACACTTTTTATTCCCTTACAGCTGCATAGCTAATGTCATTTTTTTGAGTGCACACTTTTCATATCTACTGTATATTGTAAATACACTTGAATTTAAACGTTTTGTATATTTTGGTTTGGTTCGTCATGGGGTATCTGTGTTACCGAACCCTCCTATTGTTCTCTCTTGCCTGACAGATCTCAACCCCATAGAAATCTTTGGAGGGAGTTGAAAGTCTGTGTTGCCCAGCAACAGCCCCAAAACATCACTGCTCTAGAGGAGATCTGAATGGAGGAATGGGCCAAAATACCAGCAACTGTGTGTGAAAACCTTGTGAAGACTTACAGAAAACGTTTGACCTCTGTCATTGCCAACAAAGGGTATATAACAAAGTATTGAGATAAACTTTTGTTATTGACCAAATATTTATTTTCCACCATAATTTGTAAATAAATTTATTAAAAATCCTACAATGTGATTTTCTGGATTTTTTTTCTCATTTTGTCTGTCATAGTTGAAGTGTACCTATGATGAAAATTACAGGCCTCCCTCGTCTTTTTAAGTGGGAGAACTTGCACAATTGGTGGCTGACTAAATACTTTTTTGCACCACTGTATGTATTTTTTTTGTCCGATCTATGTTGTATATCATTTTACTTGTATTGTATTATATTGTGGTGTGCTGTTGTGCACTGAATGTGTGCACGCAGCACGTGTTATTTCTTTTTGGTTGCTCTCTCTTGCCTTACCTTCAGTTAGCGAGGTGCATTGTCTCTTCGTGCGCAGGACAAATAAAAATCCAACAAGCAGACCTCCAGTTGTGGCAGTGTCCTCATTAAATTTCACAACGCAGAATGAACCACGCTACACACAGACGTGCTTCCATTTACATCTTTACTAAAACTGGCACAATTGCAAGTGCACAATCTGTTATTTTATATTATTTGCTTAAGTGTCCTCTCATCAAACAGCTGAAACAAAGGCCTCTTAATCACAGAAACTCAACCTTGGCTTTGTGTGGCTGTGCCTTCACCTACTGGCAGTCGACCAATGCATGTTTACCAGCACAAAATACACAAAAGATACTAGGAGCATCAGAAGGGTTCGTGCCTGGTCTGTTTTACTTTGACTGTTCTTTTAAAGGTTTTTCAGAGTTGCAATCGGCCACTGCATCTACTGCAGTGGCAAAGCTGCTTCCCCTACTCTTGGACTTGAACTACTGTGTAAAGTCTGCTGCTATTTTGGTTTTCAAAAACCTTTTGTTGGACAGGGGATCTTGAATATCTCCATACAACGTATCCTGCAATGTTTGTGTCTGTTTTTCCATGAACATCACAAGGTCACTGAACTGGGCCCTCAGGTGGCTTCTCTCTAAAATATCACATGGTGTAGACCTCCATTTTTCCCTTAGTTTATAGGGAAGTTTCGACATTAAGTTGGAGGGTATATTAAGCTCTTCCATGTTCTGTAGGTCTTGCATAGCGTTAGAGTGTATAGCCACCAAGCCCCTTTCCACCATCCTGTTTGATGTTTGTCCAGTTCCAAACCTTTTCCATGTAAGCAGTGGTGACTTCGATTTCATTACCCAAGTGTTCCTTTAATTAACAACCTCTTAGCCTCTGCATAGCCTCTTCTGGCTTCCATATGCAGACAACTGCAGACCGGATCCTTGGGCTGACCAGAGGTGTACTGTTCCAGGTAATAGAGCCTATCCTGGTGGCTGCTCGTCTTATCCTCTATGCCATGCTCAAATGCACACTTAAACGGCCTACATTTTAGAGGGCCACCGTTGAACACGGGTATATCTTAGGGAGTATTGCCTGTTTGTGCTGTAGTACAGGGAGGTCAGCAATTTCATTCTGCCTTTGCATGACAGTAGAGAGGTTATCATGGCTGGTATTATGGCTGATACCCACAGTGTTGATTCTGTGTTGATTGCTAAACCTTGATGAAGGGTGTGGTTTATGACTGTTTTCGGAATGGGTTTTGATGGTTTTGTTGTCTCTTGTAAAACCCTTTGTAGTGGATCTTTGTTGTCTGTTGCTGTAAAACCCTTTGTAGTGGGGTCTTTTGGAACTGCACCTAGTCCTGAAAACTCAACAGGTGATGGTTCAGCTTCCTAAAATACCTTGGGATCCTGGTTCTCAAAATAGGAGTTAATTCAGCATGTGATTGAGATATTGACTTAACTCTCCAGGACCTTCAGTCTGACAATTTAAGTTGCTCTGTTCGTTTCCAGTTCCATTTTTTCCATCCTAGCATTGAGCTTTCTGTTGTTCCAGTTGAGCTTTCTCCAGTTCCGATGCATGCTTGCCCTGTAATGACGCTTGCGAGTGAGTAGAACTGCTCCCACTGCCTCAACTTTTAGAGGTGCAGAGGACACTGAGGATGATGCAGCCTTAGAATACTTTATTTCACTTGATATTTTTTACACATTGGAAATGCTGCCATGTGGGTTCAATTAGTGTTTTTGGTTCCTGTTCAGCATTTTCCCATATTTACACCTCTTTCAGGAACTGTTCATAAATCCTAATTCTTGATTGATAATAGTTCATGCTCTCCTGTTCCTTTTCCTCCTCTGTGACCAGCTCTAGCACAGATTCATGAGTAATTGAGAACAACATCAATGTCACACCCTTTTATTCTCTATTCTGGTTAGGCCAGGGTGTGACTAGGGTGGGCATTCTATGTTCCTTTTTCTATGTTTTTGTATTTCTTTGTTTTTGGCCAGGTATGGTTCTCAATCAGGGACAGCTGTCTATCGTTGTCTTTGATTGAGAACCATACTCCGGTAGCTCTTGCCCACATGGCTTTTGTGGGTAGTTGCTTTCTGTTTTGTACCTGACGGAGCTGTTTCGGTTGTTCTTTTTGTTACCTTGTATCTAGTGTTCAGTTCTATTTAATAAATTACGAACACGTACCATGCTGCGCTTTGGTCCTCACCTTCTTCCACCAACGGCCGTTACAATCAAATGCTTCAAGACCCTCATTCACAGTTTCAAAATGTCCTCCCTCAGCAAGAATACTTTTATTGCATTCATTTTGCGTACACACTCCAAGTTTGCTTCTCCGGGCTGCATAGAGTGAATTTAAATGCTCCTTGCCCTCTCCAGTTGGGTCTTATTTGGGATTTAATCCGTCATCATTCACTTTTACTTCTCTCAATTTACAATGACACAGTTGTTGATGATTGTTAAACGTAATGCCCCTTTAGACCTCTTTTAATGCTTAAAACACAGTCATCCGTTTCAGCATATTGACCCATTTTGCTTTGAACATGTGCAAGTTTGGCATTTTAGATGCATTAAACATGTCATCCCATTATAGGCTTTGTCCCCTTTCTTTAAATGTTAACACACAGTATCTTTAGATCGTTTAGTTGAGTCCCATTGATGCATTGCATTTCCACTTTACGCCTAATAGTGGACGTTCGATTCGGCTACATTGTGCATAGGATCTCAGTGTTACGCAAACTCAAATGTTTCCATTTCAACACATTACATTGCTACATTCGTCAGATTTAATGATATTTCCTCACCATTCATACATGGAACAATAATTGTAGCTTAATCAGTGTACTGACTCCAAAGCATGGCTCGCAGGCTACAAAGCATATTTCTATGCGCACTATGGCGTGTGGCTCCTATTATGCACAACCAGAATGACAGAGACATCGGGGAACTCCGTCATAACCCAGGAAATATGAACAAAGAAAACCAGGCATTGAATTAAATAAACAGAACTTCTACCTCAAGAATCTTGCAAATGTTCATGTGCACAATAAACATTGCACCCACTCAGAGGGTAGGAATTGGTCAAATGTATCATATCAAACATGAAACAACTTGATTGACAGTTTGATGGTTCAATCAGAGGGCCTGGTATGCCTTTCACTAGCCACTCTGTTGCACATTTTGTTTTGCAAGGATGATGCTGTGGCTACGGTCTCTGGCTGTGTGGATTATAATCCATGAAAACTGTGCCACAAAATGAGTGACAAAACATTACTTAACCTAATTTGAAGTCATCAGTCTCAAGTCATCAGTCTCAAGTCAAAGTCCTGAGTCTTGAGGCTCTAAATCCAAGTTAAGTCTCAAGTTATTTTATTTTCTATCAAGTCGAAACTCAAGTCATAAAATGTCTGACTCTGCTGGGTGCACAGAAGTCAAGTCAATGAGTATGAGCGTGTCTTTAAGGTAGGTGAGAGTGTGTTTGTGTACATAATGGTTACAAAAGGTTTCTTTGGCTAGGAGAAGTGAGGCAAGAATTTGAGTAATGTGTTCAGTTTTTGGCCATCCATGTTTTGTATGAGTTGGAGATTATTCAGAGTGTAAGAGGTAGAAGAATGCAAGTGGAAGTAGCTTTCAGATTTTTGCTATGTTCCTTAGATGAGAAAAGCTTAAGTCACAGATGGCTATAGCTACAGTGTTTAGAGCACCAGACATAATAGTATAGGGAGTGCACATACCAAATAATATCTGATCAGGTAAGAATTGCAGCCTCCGAAAAAGGGCAAGTGTAAAAAACTATAAATATATTAAGGGCTCTTTTCAATCAGATCCGCTTTAGCGAACATCCACATAGCGGTTGTTTTGGCAGTGTCGGCGGTGGAACTGCATTAGAGCTGTCAAATCCAAAAGTGGCTTCTGGCATTATACCTAAAGTGGACATTGCCATTGGCTGCACGGAGTCACATTACGAGAAGCCCCATGCAGCCTTGTTTACATGTTGGAACACTGGAATGTGAGATGTAATCTACACCTCGTTTAGGCTGATAGAAATGTTCATTATTTTCAAGTTGAGCATCATTATTTCTATATAGCCTACACATTCTTGTTCTGAACTTCTAAAGTGAGTGGGATGGGTGTGGCTTCATGAAAATGATCAAGAGTAGCTAATCACCGATTTGACAGCTCCAATGCAGTTACCCCTCCGACGCCAAAACATTGGCTATGCATGCGGGTGTCGGCAACCGGTTAATGGTTCATCTGATTGAAACTAGGCCTAAAAGTTTCAACATTTCAGACTCTAAAACAACAACATGAAGTGAAAACTGTGCAGGGGTTCACATACTTTCTCTCCTCACTGTACATTTGGTTTTATGAGTGGCAAACAATGTTAAATCTAAACATACAGTACAGTTCCCTTCTCTAAAGAACTCTGCGATTATAAAAATTTCTCAAGTGTAGATTTTGCTTCAAGGATTTGTCTCTAAACATCAGTGAAGATCCCCAAATGGACCACAGAGAGAGGGGGACCCTCCACCTTCCTCTACTGACATGTGTAACAGTATAACTTTAGACCGTCCCCTCGCCCATACCCGGGCGCGAACTAGGGACCCTCTGCACACATCAACAACAGTCACCCACGAAGCATCGTTACACATCGCTCCACAAAAGCCGCGGCCCTTGCAGAGCAAGGGGAACTACTACTTCAAGATCTCAGAGCAAGTGACGTCACCAATTGAAACACTATTTAGCGCGCATCACCGCTAACTAAGCTAGCGTTTCACATCCGTTACACTCACCCCCCTTTTGACCTTCCTCCTTTCCCGCAGCAACCAGTGATCCGGGTCAACAGCATCAATGTAACAGTATAACTTTAGACCGTCCCCTCGCCCATACCCGGGCGCAAACCAGGGACCCTCTGCACACATCAACAACAGTCACCCACGAAGCATCGTTACCCATCGCTCCACAAAAGCCGTGGCCCTTGCAGAGCAAGGGGAACTACTACTTCAAGATCTCAGAGCAAGTGACGTCAACAATTGAAACACTATTTAGTGCGCACCACCGCTAACTAAGCTAGCATTTCACATCCGTTACACATGCATGGTCTGACTATGTGGGGAGATGCAGGTGGAGGGTCCTCCTCTGACCGTACAGGGTATAGTAGTGGATGTCCTTCCACTCTGAAAAGACTACACTGCAAACGTTGCGTTACATCAACCAATGGTTGTGTGCTACATTATCTACTGGGCAGTCAGTATCAGATTGCTATATCACATGATGTGGATGAAATGTTAGACACCTATCCTATCCATTGTGAGATCTGACATGCGTCTGCAATGTAGTTGGCCTGGAACTCAGCCATTTACTGTAATGTTTCTCATTTGCATACGCAGTGTGGGTATCAACTCTCATCTCATGGGTCGTGTCTCAGATGTGGCCTCAGGGAGGAGTCTGGTATGCTCATCAGTTCCTCTGTGTTCTTGACCCTAGAGTGAAACGTGTAACAAGTTCAGCAGGACAGCATGTGAAGGATCAATATCACTAAACCAATGTCCAATAGAGTTAGTAAGTGTGGTGATGAACAGAACACAATGTAGCATTGCACATTTTCGTGTTCTGTATACTGAGAACACAGGCGTCTGGTGGCACCTTAATTGGGGAGGACCGGCTCATATTAATGGCTGGAACAGAATAAATGGAATGGTATCGAAACACATCGAACACATGGTTTCCATGTGTCTGATACCATTCCATTCACTCCATTCCGGACATTATTAGGAGTCATCCTCCCCTCAGCAGCCTCCTGTGACTGAGAACTTGTTTTTGATAGTGTGTATATGTTAAGGGTGTGTACTAGAGGTGAAGTCAGGTGCAGGAGAGCAGAGTGTAGTTAACAGGCACACTTTTTATTCCAGTCCAAATGAAAGCACCTAAGTACATATAACGTTCCCAAAACACAGAACATAAACAAAAGTCTGGCGCGTAACAATACCCACATAACATCACAATTTCACACAAAGACATGGAGGGGAACAGAGGACTAAATATACATGCACTGTGATTAGGGAATGAAAACCAGGTGTGTATGGAACAAGACAAAACAAATGGACATATGAAAAATGGAGCGCCGATGGCTAGAAAGCCGGTGACGTCGATCGCCGATCGCCGCCCGAACAAGGAGAGGAGCCGACTTCGGAGGAAGTCTTGACAGTATAGTGTATGATTCTGTTTGAGCTTTTTTCCTGGGACTATGAAGGTCCACTGTGGCCCATGAACGTATACTTAACTCATGTCTATTAATAAAACCGCAAGCGAAAAGGTTTTTCCAAATATGGCATGGCTTCCTGTTGTGTCCACAATAGAATGTACTGATGTGTCTTTTAATATGGCATTAAAGGCTCTGGTGTTCATTACGTCAATGAGCTTGATTTGATAATGAACTTAGTGTTTCATTATCTTATGTCTGTTGAGTTTTGCTACTAAAAGTGTTTAATAATGCTATTATGACATATTCAATGCAATATGTCTTTCTCCACCTGTACCTAATACCACAGAATATTTAAAACAGTAGATAACACCTCCACATGTTACTGAGGAGGACAGGGAGCAGTTGGAGAGAGAATGAGGGTTTATGGTTATACAGGTGGCAGTGTTTCCAAAATGGTGGATGAGGAGTGGGGTCACGACTGATGCCCTGTGAGTCACCCTGGCTAAAGCCAAATGTATGGTAGAAAATACAAGTTGCAGACAAAAGTGACAACAATGCAGACAAAAAGACGTGGTGGAGCACTGGAGGGTCACAGACGTTGTCGTTCAGCACTCCATGTCTGCGACCCACCCAGACATTTGTCTTTTCTACCAAAAAATTGTGCTTAAAGATGTGTTTATTTGATGGGTTAGTTGGAAATATATAAACCCCTGTAAAGGTGTGCTGTTGGAAATGTATGAGATTATAGCACCAAAATCATTTCTCAAGTGTGGGTTTTTCTGTAAGGACTTGTCTCTGAATATCAGTGAAGACTCCCAGATAGACAACAGAGTGGGGGACCCTCTGCCTTCCTCTACCCAAATAAAGGGTCTGATAGTACAGGGAAGACAGAGACATGAGCATCTCATATCACTACTGTAGTGGCTGTCCTCCAACACTAGATGGTAATCTTTGCACTATGAAACCCATGGTCTTCTCCACCATCACACATGAACTGTTTCTAATTTACACACACACACACACACACACACACTTTCATCTCATTTGTCATGGGTAATAGGCCAATCAGGTTTGACCTCAGGGGAGGAGTCAGGTATGCTCATCAGTTCCGCTGTGTTCTTGACCCTAGGTAAAATGTGTTACAGGTTCAGCAGAACAGTATGTGACTGATCAATACCCCTGAACAAGGCAGTTCCTGTTCCTAGGCCGTCATTGAAAATAAGAATTTGTTCTTAACTGACCTAGTTAAATAAAGGTCAAATAAAACTAAGTGTTGATGAACTAACATAGTTAGTAAGTGGTGATGAACAGAACATATCACGTTTTTATTGTTCTGTATACTGAGAATCTGTGTATGATAGTGTGTATAGTGTATGATTCTGTTTTAGCTCTTGACTTGGGACAAAATGGCTCACACTGACACATGAACATATTCTCAACTAAGGTATGTAAATAACACCACAAAGGTTTTTCCAAATATGTTATGGCTTCCTCGTGTGTTAAGTCAACAGTACTGGTGTGTCTCCAAATATGGCATAAAAGGCTCTTTGTTTGTTATGTCAACAAGCCTGATTTGAATAAAAGTTCATCACACTCATATGGAAAAATAATATATTTACATATATTTTTGAGTCATCTGTCACACCCTGACCATAGTTTGCTTTGTATGTTTCTATGTTTTGGTTGGTCAGGGTGTGATCTGAGTGGGTATTCTATGTTGGATGTCTTGTTTGTCTATTTCTATGTCTGGCCTGATATGGTTCTCAATCAGAGGCAGGTGTTAGTCATTGTCTCTGATTGGGAACCATATTTAGGTAGCCTGGGTTTCACTGTGTTTGTGGGTGATTGTTTCTGTCTCTGTGTTTGCACCTGATAGGACTGTTTTTGGTTTTCCACATTTATTGTTTTGTTAGTTATTTCATGTCTAGTTCCTTTATTAAAGAACATGAATAACCACCACGCTGCATTTTGGTCTGCTTCTCCTTCACCACAGGAAAACCCTTACAACATCTGAATACAGTACATGTTTAAGCCTTATATGTACAAACATATATGGACATATTACAAAATTGGCAGTTTCCATATACAGTACCAATCATAACTTTGGAAACCTACCTGTACTCATTCAAGGATTTTTCTTTATTTTTACTATGTAGAATAATAGTGAAGACATCAAAACTATGAAATAACACATATGGAATCATGTAGTAACCAAAAAAGTGTTAAATCAAAATATACGTTTGATTCTTCAAATTAGCCACTCTTGGCATTCTCTCAACCAGCTTCATGAGGTAGTCATCTGGAATACATTTCAATTAACAGGTGTGCCTTGTTAAAAGTTCATTTGTGGAATTTATTTCCTTCTTAATGCGCCAATGAGCCAATCAGTTGTGTTGTGACAAGGTAGGGGTAGTATAGTCCGCCGTTGTAAATAATAATTTGTTCTTAACTGACTTGCCTAGTTAAATAAAGGTAAATATATATATAAAAAAATACAGAAGATGGCAAGAATAGCTGAAATAAGCACAGAGAAACGACAGTCCATCATTACTTTTTAAGACAATCCGGAAAATGTCAAGAACTTTAAAAGTTTCTTCAAGTTCAGTCGCAAAAACCGTCAAGCACAATGATGAAACTGGCTCTCATGAGGACCGCCACAGGAAAGGAAGACCCAGAGTTACCTTCGCTGCAGAGGATAAGTTCATTTGAGTTACCAGCCCCAGAAATTGCAGCCCAAATAAATGCTTTACAGAGTTCAAGTAACAGACACATCTCAACATCAACTGTTCAGAGGAGACTGCATCTGCATGAATCATTCCGAATTGCTGCAAAGAAACCACTACTAAAGGACACCAATAAGAAGAAGAGACTTGCTTGAGCCAAGAGACATGAGCATTGAGCATTAGACCGGTGGAAGTTTGAGATTTTTGGTTCCAACCGCCATGTCTTTGTGAGACGCAGAGTAGGTAAACAGATGATCTCTGCGTGTGTGGTTCCCACTGTGAAGCATGAAGGAGGAGGTGTGATGATGTAGGGTTGCTTTGCTGGTGACCCTGTCAGTGATTTATTTAGAATTCAAGGCACACTTAACCAGCATGGCTACCACAGCATTCTGCAGCGATACGCCATCCCATCTGATTTGCGCTTAGTGGGACATTTGGTTTTCAACAGGACAATGACCCATCACACCTCCAGGCTGTATAAGGCCTATTTGACAGAGAGTGTGGAGAGTGAGGGAGTGCTGCAGCTGCACCTGGCCCCCACAATCACCCGACCTCAACCCAATTGAGATGGTTTGGGATGAGTTGGACCGCAGAGTGAAGGACAAGCAACAAACAAATGCTCAGCATATGTGGGAACTCATTCAAGATTGTTGGAAAAGCATTCCGGGTGAAGCTGGTTGAGAGAATACCAAGAATGCCATTTCCAAAGCTGTCATCAAGGAAAAGGGTGGCTACTTTGAAGAATCTCAAATATAAAATAGATTTTGATTTGATTAACACTTTTTGGGTTACTTTGTGATTCCATATCTATTATTTCATGGTTTTGATGTCTTCAATATTTTTTTTACAATGTAGAAAATAGTAAAATAAAGTACTGTAGGTGTGTCCAAACTTTTGACTAGTACTGTATTTCTACATATATGTTTATATATTTAAATGTATGTTGTGGAAATACATTTTGACAGTATGCTGTGGTTGCTAGAAAAGTACATTCCAACATATATTTCATAAATATCTGTTGGCATGTACTTTAATGAATGGAAAATGTTGTTTGTTTACCTTACATGCTATAGCTTGGCTACATTCAAATCCAATGCATGAAATTATAAAGTTCACTAAATCACAATAGCATGCTATGGTATACTTTAAAAAGTTTGAATGAATGACTCATGACAACTAAATGAGTGCTTTAAAGAATCTAGATTTCTTTGCTCAATTAAGTTGGTGAATATTGGGGGAAGTCACTGGAAGGTCGCATCTGAAACAAATTAGAATCTCCAAATGACCTCTGTAACATCTGTATTTGAAAATGATGGCTTTGAACATTACATTTATACTTACAATGCAGATTACATCACCTTCAGTGTCTATTTTCAGACTCACAAGTTGACAGGTGGATGATGCAGAGACACAGTCAGTGAAAACATTCCACACAAGATAAAGAATAAATAAGGGGTTCATGTTCATGAACACATTTTATGTCAATGGGAACTAGCTAGTTAAATTAGGCAGTTGAGGCTCCAGACCAGAAGGATCTACTGGTTTATTTTTGCTACAAATAAACCAAATCAAACTGTATTTGTCACATGCGCCAAATACAACAGGTGAACCGTGAAATGCTTACTTACAAGCCCTTAACCAACATTGCAGTTCAAGAAAGAGTTAAGAAATTTTTTACTAAAGTAAAAAAGTAAAAAGTAACACAATAAAATAACAATAATGAGGCTATATTAGAGGGGGTACCGATACCGAGTCAATGTTTGGTGGTACAGGTTAGTCGAGGTAATGTGTACATGTAGGTAGGGGTGAAATGAGTATGCACAGATAATAATCAGTGAGTAGCAGCAATGTGAAAAACAAATATCGGGGGTGTTAAGGGGGTGTGTCACTGTAAATAGTCCGGAGACTATTTGATTAATTGTTCAGCAGTCATGCGCTCCGCCCAGGTGGTATGTGAACAGCATTCTCACATACAGTTGAAGTCGGAAGTTTACATACACCTTAGCCAAATACATTTAAACTCAGTTTTTCACAATTCCTGACATTTAATCATAGTAAAAATTCCCTGTCTTAGGTCAGTTAGGATCACAACTTTATTTTATTATTCTGAAATGTCAGAATAATATTTGAGAAAATGATTTATTTCAGCTTCAAATGCCCAGTGGGTCAGAAGTTTACATAGACTCAATTCGTATTTGGTAGCATTGCCTTAACATTGTTTTACTTGGGTCAAACGTTTTGTATAGCCTTCCACAAGCTTTCCACAATAAGTTGGGTGAAATTTGGCCCATTCCTCCTGACAGAGCTGGTGTAACTCAGTCAGGTTTGTAGGCCTCCTCGCTCACACACGCTTTTTCAGTTCTGCCCACAAATTGTCTATGGGATTGAGGTCAGGGCTTTGTGATGGCCACTCTAATACCTTGACTTCGTTGTCCTTAAGCCATTTTGACACAACTAAATATGCTTGGGGTCATTGTTCATTTGGAAGACCCATTTGCGACCGAGCTTTAACTTCCTGACTGATGTCTTGAGATGTTGCTTCAATATATCCACATAGTTTTCCTCCCTCATGCCATCTATTTGGTGAAGTGCACCAGTCCCTCCTGCAGCAAAGCACCCCCACAACATGATGCTGCCACCCCCGTGCTTCACGGTTGGGATGTTCTTTGGGTTGCAAACCTCCCCCTTTTTCCTGCAAACATAACGATGGTCATTATGGCCAAACAGTTCTATTTTTGTTTCATCAGACCAGAGGACATTTCTCCAAAAAGTACAATCTTTGTCCCCATGAGCAGTTGCAAACCGTAGTCTGGCTTTTCTATGGTGGTTTTGGAGCAGTGGCTTCTTCCTTGCTGAGCGGCCTTTCAGATTATGTCGATATAGGACTCGTTTTACTGTGGATATAGATACTTTTTACCTGTTTCCTCCAGCATCTTCACAAGGTCCTTTGCTATTGTTCTGGGATTGATTTGCACTTTTCGCACCCAAGTACTTTCATCTCTAGGAGACAGACCATGTCTCCTTTCTGAGCGGTATGACGGCTGCGTTGTCCCATGGTGTTTATACTTGCGTACTATTGTTTGTACAGATGAACGTGGTACCATCAGGCGTTTGGAAATTGCTCCCAAGGATGAACCAGACTTGTGAAGGTCTACAAATGTTTTTCTGAGGTCTTGACTAATTTCTTTTGATTTTCCCATGATGTCAAGCAAAGAGGCACTGAGTTTGAAGGTAGGCCTTGAAATACATCCACAGGTACACCTCCAATTGACTCAAATTATGTCAATTAGCCTATCAGAAGCTTCTAAAGCCATGACATCGTTTTCTGGAATGTCCTATCCAAACTATAGTTTGTCAAAAAGAAATTTGTGGAGTGGTTGAAAAACAAGTTTTAATGACTCAACCTAAGTGTATGTAAACTTCCGACTTCAACTGTAAATAAATGCCTGGAATATTTCAATTTTGGCGAATCTCTGATAAAATGGGTTTAAGATATTTATAGTAAACTTAGAGGTAAAATAGTAAATAATGGCTACTAAAGTTTAAACTGTCAAGTGGAGTAAATCAAGGCTGTCCACTATTAGCATATCTATTGATTATTGCCATCGAAATGTTAGCTGTTAAAATCAGATCCAACAGAATTATATCAAGGGATTAGAAATCCAGGGCTTAAAATGATGATTCATGTTGTCTTTTAAATCCACAGTTTGGTTCCCTCCACAGCCGTATAGAGGATCTAGTTGCAACCACAACCACAAATTACTTATTGTATCACTAAAAAATACAACTTTTACAATACCTTGTAGTTTACCAATAACATGGTCTGACGGTGATGTGGACATACTCTGTATACATATCCCCAAAGAAAGAAAGGATCTCACTCCATACATTTTTAATAGAAAGTTAGCAAAAATGTATATGATCTTGCTACCATGGAAAGGAAAATACCTGTATATTTGTGGAAAAATCACCCTGATTAACTCAGTTTACCTTTTTTCTTGCCTACGACAGGTGACCTGTTTCTTTTATTATCTGACCAAACATTTTTTCCATTTGATTTGGAATGGCAAGCCAGACTAAATTAAAAGGGCTTATTCACTTAATTAATATGAATTCGGAAGGCAGAAATGATTCAATATTAAAGCATTAGACCTCTCACTAAAGGCGTCAGTCATACAAAGTAGGTTCAGAACTTTTATGAAACAGCACAGTTTAAAATATATGGCAAAGTGAAATCAAGAGGTTGAGGACAGAGGTATAACTGTTGTAGTTTGTGTCTGTAAAATGCATATAGTATGTACATGTAACGGCGTTCTTCGTTTGTTGAAAGAGAGTCGGACCGAAATGGTTACTCATGACTTTAATGAAAAAAAGTGACACATGAAATAACTTATAAATACAAAAAACAACAAACGGAACGTGAACCCTAATTACAGCCTATCTGGTGAAACTACACAGAGACAGGAACAATCACCCACGAAATACAAAGCGAAACCCAGGCTACCTAAATACGGTTCCCAATCAGAGACAACGAGAATCACCTGACTCTGATTGAGAACCGCCTCAGGCAGCCAAACCTATGCAACACCCCTACTCAGCCGTAATCCCAATAATAAAAAAAAAAACAATACGCACCACAACATATAAACCCCTGTCACACCCTGGCCTGGACAAAATATATAACGAAAACACAAAACACTATGACCAAGGCGTGACAGTACAGTATAAGCTGAAAGTAGAAGTATTAGTGTTGTTGATCACTAGTTTACTCCAATTATGGGAGGGGTGGTAGGGTGAGTGGAAAGTAATAAAGGACATTCGATTTTAAAAGATATGTGTATATATTATACATTACACTACCATTCAAAAGTTTGGGGTATCTCAGAAATGTCCTTGTTTTTGAAAGAAAAGCCTATTTTTTTTGTCCATTAAAATAACATCAAATTGATCAGAAATACAGTGCAGACATTGTTAATGTTGTAAGTGACTATTGTAGCTGGAAACAGCTGATTATTAATGGAATATCTACATAGGCATACAGAGGCCATAAGCACACAGACAAGACAACGCAAGTCCCATGTTTCATGAGCTAAAATAATAGATCCCAGAAATATTCCATATCCACAACAATACAATTTCTCTCAAATTTCATGGACAAATGTGTTTACATGCCTGTTATTGAGCATTTCTCCTTTGCCAATATAATCTTCTACCTGACAGGTGTGGCATATCAAGAAGTTGATTAAACAGCATGATCATTACACAGGCGCACCTTGTGCTTGGGACAATAAAAGGCAACTCTAAAATGTGCAGTTTTGTCACACAACTCAATGCCACAGATGTCCCAAGTTTTGTGGGAGCGTGCAGTTGGCATGCTGACTGCAGGAATGTACACCAGAGCTGTTCCCAGAGAATTGAACATTAATTTCTCTACCATAAGCCGCCTCCAACGTCCTTTTAGAGTAGTACATCCAACCGGGCCTCACAACCACAGACCATGTGCTACCATGCCAGCCCAGGAACTCCACGTCTGGCATCTTCACCAGCCACCCGGACAGCTGATGAAACTGAGGAGTATTTCTGTCTGTGATAAATAACTTTTGTGGGGCAAATTCTTATTGACTGGGCCTGGCTCCCCAATGAGTGGGGGGGATCTATGGATTTCACATGACTGGGCGGGGGCGCAGCCATGGGTGGGCCTGGGAGGGCATTGGGGAGCCAGGCCCACCCATGGCTGCGCCCCCGCCCAGTCATGTGAAATCCATAGATCGTGGCCTAATGAATTTATTGACTGATATCCTTATAAGAACTGTAACTCAACAACATTTTATATTTTTGGTCAGCATAAACACAGAGGGGAGTATATATATAGCATAAGAAAAGCCTATAGTTTATCATATAAATGCCTATAGCTAGCTGTAAGATCCTAATTTGTGCGTACTTTATGCCTTTTACAGAACTATATTTGAAAACATCCAAGCATTTCAAGTCAACCTCTAATCCTTTACAGCTGTCTTTGTACTATGGTTGATGTGCTTCAGGCGAACACACGGGCATCACCAACACTGATGCCAGGGATAGGGCCTTTTGGATCTGGATGTAATGACTCCCTAACCATTTTATCACTGTAAACTGTATCAGGGTTGGGGTCAATTCCATTCCAGACAATTCAATAGGTACACTTCAATTCCAATTCCAATTCTCTTCAATGCTTTTCAATTAAGAAATGTTGGACATGGAATTTGAGTTGACTCGAAGATGATGGTGGTGGTGATGATGATGAATTACCAGATGAATTGCCAGAGAAACCATAACATTGATCAGCCTAAATCTTCCCTTACTCAGTGATACACATAAGATCAATACCATGGCTTTGCTGACAAAAAAACGGATTACTTTACCTTTACCTGGCCACACCCCTCTCTCTCCCTCAGCTTCCTTCTGATCCACAGTACATTCGTGCTAAACAGCCCAGGGTAATATTTGAGTTGCCTAATAAGTTAGCATGGAGTCAATGCCAACACCATTGGAGGCTGATTCTAGTTCAAGTAGTTTGGATCTGTAGTTCTAGATATGAGCTGCATGTTAATGACTACTGCGCCCAGGCACATCTACAACATAAGAGATTAGTATGGTCTGGCGTGGAGACAGAGAGAGGTGTGGTGAATGGTGATTTAGCATGGAGAGAGGGGAACAGATGGGCTGGGGGGAAAGAGAGGGGGAAGGGGGGAAGGAGACACGAAAAAGAAAGGGGCGTGAAGGAAATGGGATGGAGAGAGAAAGAAATCAAATAAGAAATCAGAGCGATAGGAAGAGAGAGAAAGAGATAAATAAAGCAGTAGAGAGGAGGGAGAGAGAAAGACATTAAGAAATCAAAAGAGAAATGGAGAGAAAGAGAGAGAAAGAAAGACAACAGCAGCAGCAGTGACTTCACAACCTCATTCAAAATGTTTATTCAACCCTCTTCTTTTAACAGGAAGTTTAGTTCAGATAGCAATTATCCTGGATCCTGCTGAATGCCAAAGAAAAACACAGGTTGCCATAGTGTATTCTCATAGTGTTGTTTCTACGTAATTAAGTCTTGCCTACACTCCCGGTGACAACTCAACTGGTTTGTTGTACTGTGTGTTTTCGGGTTTGAGAAAGGAATTGCCTGCAATAAAATGAAACATACAGATAGTGTGATTCATAAATTGGCCTTTTGTATTATGTTTTTTATTTTATCTTTATTTAACGAGGAAGTCAATTATGTATAATTATAGGAGAACAAAGCAGATAGGGGGACTTAATCTTCCATTTTTGTGGAGTTTCTAACAACCTAATTGTGCATTCTCATATTCCCCTGTGTGCTTATCACAGTTTCTTATATAGGCTGAGACTCTGTCTCAGTGACATTCTAATCTAAGCTGTCTGTTCCACAACTCATTTATAGATTCTTACTGTGGTAAAGTAGTTAGCCGGGGGATAATCAGAGTCATCATTGCCCGTCGGGGATTCTTCCAACCTAGAATGTGTCAGTTCTAGTTGACAACTTTGAGTGACATACTTTTAAATGGGTTGGACAAGGAGGACATTTTGGCTTACAGGCATTGAGGCACACGCGTGATGGACATCTCAGCACCATGTTCAACCTCTACATAAAATGTACTGGACTGTCTCTCACAGGTCTCACGGCTTAGATCTACCCAAACTCACACTTGCCTCATGGCGGTGGGCTTTTGGATGTCTCTGTGAAAATCTTTTAGCGTTCTTGATGCAGTACTTAGAGTATGGCCAATCATAGTCTTTTGCTAAGTTTGTTGTTGACCATTTTGTTATGGTTAAATTAGAAGGAAATAAATATAGTTTACCAATCTTTTTTTTGCTTTTGCACTGAATTTGTTAAAATAAAATATCATTATAATTCATCTTCATTTTTCCATTGGGTTCTTATACAACAAGTAAATTAGACACAAGAAGACACAATGTCTCTTGGCACAGCAACCAAAAGAGAACCCATCAGATTTACAGAAATACAATGTGCAACATTGTGTATTCGATTCAAAAACATCAACAGACAGATACAACTCAGAGTCATCAAATGAATTCATAAAGGATATACGTAAGTCTTGCCATGGCCCTGGGGTTTGCTTTACTCAGTGAGCTGTGAAATCCTACGTCTTCACATCAGTGTTCTGTGGGGGAGGCTGGAGTAAAGGAACATATGCATGCAGCTCTGGTGGAACGGAGCATATCAGAGGCAGGGTAGAACGTTGTTACGCTTTATTTCACAGTACTGTTTCTGGCTCGTATCACTTAGACATATGAACACAATAGATAGCTTCTGGTTGCTTATTTAAGAAGAGCTGAGCAGAATTAGACTTCCCACTGGGCACAGACGTCAGTTCTACGCCTAGTTTTGAGTTTTCAACTAACGTGAATTCAACGTGAAATCAACCAAGCGTCACCATGTCATTGGATTTACGTTAAGAGTTGGGTGAAAAAAAAGGACAAAATGCCCATACATTGTGATTTTTGCCAATCCAAATTGTTGTTAAATTGGGGTCCCCTTGGAGGCTGGGCCTCAAGGTTTGGCCCCCCAGATGTTCTGAAGTCTCTTTTTTGTTTTCTTGAGTAAGGCAGCTTCAAAATGCAGGTGGTTCAGTCTAGCTCAGTGCTTTCTGTGTTGGTGGGGCAAGCCAGCAGAAAATATGGAGCGTTGCGCCGTAATTGGCTTAGTGTTCTGTCACTCATGGGGACAGTACGTCACCACCAAGTCTAAGTGTAGAGGTCTAAAATTCTAGCCCCATGGGTGCTGACATATAGTTACATTAGAAGTGCCCTAACCCTAACCCTATTAAAAAACGTTTTTAAAAAGAATAGAAAACAAAGTGACAACTGGCTCAGGCCACAGTGTACTGTGCATTAGTTTGGTCCACTAGAAAGTGAATTATAGTGCAATTAATTTATTCTTTAGTGTTGTGTTGTGTAGTGGCTTTGCTGGCATACGTCCCACATATAGTTTTTTTTGCCCCACCAAGATTTCCATACTAAAATCGCCACTGTGTGCCTGCACCACCTGGTTGGACACAGGCCTAGGATGTTGGTCACTACTTCTTCCACAACAAAAAGCAACTTGTATAACTTGTATGTGCTTGTGTGATTCCCTTATGACGACGGCCACACAATGCACAAGGCTCACCTCGCGGGTAACTTCTTGCAAAACTAAATCCAATGAATTGTTCCTAGTGCAATTAATTTATTCTTTAGTGTTGTGTTGTGTAGTGGCTTTGCTGGCATACGTCCCACATATAGTTTTTTTTTGCCCCACCAAGATTTCTATACTAAAATCGCCACTGTGTGCCTGCACCACCTGGTTGGACACAAGCCTAGGATGTTGGTCACTACTTCTTCCACAACAAAAAGCAACTTGTATAACTGCTTGCGCTTGTGTGATTCCCTTATGACGACGGCCACACAATACACAAGGCTCACCTCGCGGGTAACTTCTTGCAAAACTAAATCCAATGAATTGTTCCTACAGTGCACATGCTGTACATGGTACCTGGATATACAGTGCCTTGCGAAAGTATTCGGCCCCCTTGAACTTTGCGACCTTTTGCCACATTTCAGGCTTCAAACATAAAGATATAAAACTGTATTTTTTTGTGAAGAATCAACAACCTGTGGGACACAATCATGAAGTGGAACGACATTTATTGGATATTTCAAACTTTTTTAACAAATCAAAAACTGAAATATTGGGCGTGCAAAATTATTCAGAACCCCTTAAGTTAATACTTTGTAGCGCCACCTTTTGCTGTGATTACAGCTGTAAGTCGCTTGGGGTATGTCTCTATCAGTTTTGCACATCGAGAGACTGACATTTTTTCCCATTCCTCCTTGCAAAACAGCTCGAGCTCAGTGAGGTTGGATGGAGAGCATTTGTGAACAGCAGTTTTCAGTTCTTTCCACAGATTCTCGATTGGATTCAGGTCTGGACTTTGACTTGGCCATTCTAACACCTGGATATGTTTATTTTTGAACCATTCCATTGTAGATTTTGCTTTATGTTTTGGACAAATCTCCGTCCCAGTCTCAGGTCTTTTGCAGACTCCATCAGGTTTTCTTCCAGAATGGTCCTGTATTTGGCTCCATCCATCTTCCCATCAATTTTAACCATCTTCCCTGTCCCTGCTGAAGAAAAGCAGGCCCAAACCATGATGCTGCCACCACCATGTTTGACAGTGGGGATGGTGTGTTCAGGGTGATGAGCTGTGTTGCTTTTACGCCAAACATAACGTTTTGCATTGTTGCCAAAAAGTTCAATTTTGGTTTCATCTGACCAGAGCACCTTCTTCCACATGTTTGGTGTGTCTCCCAGGTGGCTTGTGGCAAACTTTAAACGACACATTTTATGGATATCTTTAAGAAATGGCTTTCTTCTTGCCACTCTTCCATAAAGGCCAGATTTGTGCAATATACGACTGATTGTTGTCCTATGGACAGAGTCTCCCACCTCAGCTGTAGATCTCTGCAGTTCATCCAGAGTGATCATGGGCCTCTTGGCTGCATCTCTGATCAGTCTTCTCCTTGTATGAGCTGAAAGTTTAGAGGGACGGCCAGGTCTTGGTAGATTTGCAGTGGTCTGATACTCCTTCCATTTGAATATTATCGCTTGCACAGTGCTCCTTGGGATGTTTAAAGCTTGGGAAATATTTTTGTATCCAAATCCGGCTTTAAACTTCTTCACAACAGTATCTCGGACCTGCCTGGTGTGTTCCTTGTTCTTCATGATGCTCTCTGCGCTTTTAACGGACCTCTTAGACTATCACAGTGCAGGTGCATTTATACGGAGACTTGATTACACACAGGTGGATTGTATTTATCATCATTAGTCATTTAGGTCAACATTGGATCATTCAGAGATCCTCACTGAACTTCTGGAGAGAGTTTGCTGCACTGAAAGTAAAGGGGCTGAATAATTTTGCACGCCCAATTTTTCCGTTTTTGATTTGTTAAAAAAGTTTGAAATATCCAATAAATGTCGTTCCACTTCATGATTGTGTCCCAATTGTTGTTGATTCTTCACAAAAAAATACAGTTTTATATCTTTATGTTTGAAGCCTGAAATGTGGCAAAAGGTCGCAAAGTTCAAGGGGGCCGAATACTTTCGCAAGGCACTCTACCTCTTTCAGTCGAGCCTGTACACCTGAAAAACGGCCTGACATGTTACTTACTCCATCAAAGCAGAATCCCTGGAGCTGTTCCATGGGAATTTTTAAACGCAAATATCCTCTACACACAAGAACAGATTTTCGCTGTGGAGTCGGGGGCATGGTAACCCCCCCCATATCATAGTGTGACTCCAGGTTCTGGTTGACGTACTGTAGACTGCATGAGAACTGTTACATCGTGCTCACATCAGTGGTGCAATCAGCTGTCAATCAATAGAAGGCACATTCAGATGAGTGCAACTATCTCCCTCTGTACAGTGTGATCAAACTGTAAGAGGATCTCATCCAGTCTCTCCGAAGTCTGGACGTCAGCAAGTCTGATAGCAAGGCATTGATTGGTGTGCTACCTGAAGCAGCAATTTTTGTAGTTGATCTGTGTGCAAGTGTGATTTCTCATGTTCCCAGAATTTCTTGATTGCTTTGCACCAGTTTGCAAAACCACCATTTAACAAAAATGCGATTGACTCTAACATTTTCCTCATTGATAATCAATTTCTCCACTGCCTTAAACACATGAGAAACATAGCACTCAATGGTCTGTCTTCCTTGACATAAGGCAGCCAGAACCATTTGTCGAACCAACCTGGCTGAAGTGGGATACGTTTCCCATGAAGGCGAAGTCATCCTTGGGTTGGAAAGGCTGATCAGCTATCTCAGCCATGGCTGCCCAAATGCTCTCTGTGGGTGCAGCAGCATGCTTCTCTGCCTGGTGCCGGGGCTAACGCGGAGCTGTTGCAGCCAGTGGAACTAGCATCTTGCTCCTCAGAGGCTAAGGTTTCGGTGCCAGTCAGGTAGGGCCTGGACCCGTGTGGACTGCTGCAGGTGCTAGATGCAGCATGCTCATTGGTTTCATTCCTTGGGTCTGTGATAGCAGGTTGCTTCGGTTGGCTACCAGGATTTAAAAACATATTTTTGTGGGGGGGTACAGGTAAAATATTTTTATTAATATAATTTCATATTCCATATATTTTCTATTCATTATCTCATACATTGTACCTGTGGGCTGCCACCAAAATAACATTTAAAAAACAATTACAAAAGGTACATAACTACAACATATTGATCATTTGGATCACATTTCAAGTTTAAGTAATAATAAATTGAGTATAAATCCCATCCCATTCCCCCAATCCCATTCCCCCAATCCCACCCAGCCAAAATGTCTCCATCCACTGAGGCAGAGCTGCCTGCCAGCAGTAATCATCTCTGATTGATTGAAAGATTCCAGGAGCGATCCATTTTTATGTAAGATAATAGATGCAAAGCATGGATGTTTACATTCAAGCACTTCAAATGAATTTGGTAACTTTGCTCCAGAAGATTTAACTGCCGGGCACTCCCACATCATATGGAGGAACGTATCTACCTGATTTAGGGGACACAGTGAAGAATTGGGGCCAATTTCATCGTAGAACATTTCCTTGGTGTTAAATACAGTCTGTGAGTATAAATTGATGGTTCAGATTACGAAATGCCAAGGTCATATTTTTCCATATTCTGTTCCAGTTGTTGTTCTGTGGACCATGCATATTTAATGGCAATCTAAGAATATTAGCTTTATAAAAGTTGTTTATATATTATAGAGATCAGTCCTTTCAGGAGCACAGATAATTACTTTATAAATCCCATCATTGAATGGTTACAAAGCATTACATGGGCTTGCTCCTACCTATCTTTTTGATTTGGTCCTGCCATACATACCTACACGTACGCTACGGTCACAAGACGCAGGCCTCCTAATTGACCCTAGAATTTCTAAGGAAACAGCTGGAGGCAGGGCTTTCTCCTATAGAGCTCCATTTTTATGGAATGGTCTGACTACCCATGTGAGAGACGCAGACTCGGTCTCAACCTTTAAGTCTTTACTGAAGACTCATCTCTTCAATAGGTCATATGATTGAGTGTAGTCTGGCCCAGGAGTGTGAAGGTGAACGGAAAGGCTCTGGAGCAACGAACCGCCCTTGCTGTCTCTGCCTGGCCGGTTTCTCTCTCCACTGGGATTCTCTGCCTCTAACCCTATTACAGGGGCTGAGTCACTGGCTTACTGGTGCTCTTCCATGCCGTCCCTAGGAAGGGTGCGTCACTTGAGTGGGTTGAGTCACTGACGTGATCTTCCTGTCTGGGTTCCCTTTGGGTTGTGCCGTGGCGGAGATCTTTGTGGGCTATACTCTGCCTTGTCTCAGGATGGTAAGTTGGTGGTTGAAGATATCCCTCTAGTGGTGTGGGCGCTGTGCTTTGGCAAAGTGTGTGGGGATATATCCTGCCTGTTTGGCCCTGTCCGGGGGTATCATTGGATGGGGCCATAGGGTCTCCTGACCCCTCCTGTCTCAGCCTCCAGTATTTATGCTGCAGTAGTTTATGTGTCGGGGGGCTAGGGACAGTCTGTTATACCTGGAGTACTTCTCCTGTCTTATCCGGTGTCCTGTGTGAATTTAAGTATGCTCTCTCTATTTTTCTCTTTCTTTCTCTCTCTCGGAGGACCTGAGCCCTAGGACCATGCCTCAGGACTACCTGGCATGATGACTCCTTGCTGTCCTCAGTCCACCTGGCTGTGCTGCTGCTCCAGTTTCAACTGTTCTGCCTGCGACTATGGAACACTTTTAGGCTTGGTTTCTGTACAGCACTGAGATATCAGCTGATGTAAGAAGGGCTATATAAATACATTTGATTTGATTTGAATGGTTCAGTAGTTGGGTTTCCCAGGGGACTCCATAGGCCAGCATAGCTGAACTAAGTTGTAAATATAGAAAATCATTGCCTGGTCATGTGTATGTATCTTTTACATCTTGGAATGTTCTCAAATCATTACTGTCCATGATATTGGTAAGAGTACGGATTCCACATTTGGACCGTTGGGGGGAAGCAAAACTCCGCCTTCCAAATCGAAAAGGCATTATTGTGAAATATTGGCATATGGGCATGCCGTTTTGATTCCCAGTTACATTGTTTAAAAATGTTCCGCCAAATAGAAATTATGTGAGCAATAATAGGACCAAAGTGTTGTTTACATTGTTTAAGTGATATATCAGTGAAGAACACCTCTTCCAGGGCAATAGAAGACTCCATATGTCTCTCTATACTCAGTATCATGTCTAAACCTATTTAGGATGGGGAGAACTGCTGGACGTGCCTGGAAATACAATTTAAAGTTTGGTATGGATAGTCCTTCTACATCTTTCCCTCTTTGGAAGTTTGTTAATTTTATCTGGGATCGCTGACCTTGTCATATACATTTGAAACCGCACAATACATTTTTTTCCCAATAGCCAGAAGGGGGCGCCATGGGAAGCCTTGAACTACAGGAATTCAGCCGTGGTAATATATACATTTTGACAATAGATATTTATCGGAGACATTTTTGATTTTGATTGACCTTGACCTTGTAAATGCTACTATTAGCCTACAGAAAGGAATCAAATGGAAACGTTCAACCTCACGGTAGTGCATTGTCAAGGCTTGGTTGGTTTTATTTACATTTTTATATACTATATTACACTATATTATAGCCAATATTATTATTATTTTTACCAATAATGAAATGGAAAAAAATATAATAACAGTTTTTAAGGACAAGTTCTTTATACTTCTTCTGCAGTTTTACCATCTCACCACCAGGGAGTGCTGTAGCACCCCCTGCACCTGTACTTAACGCAGCTATGCTTATAATAAAACTGAGCATCTACCTCAATAAACAAACACTCTGATACACACACACACACACACACACACGCACACACATGCACACACACACCACTTGGCTTCAGCTCTGTCCCTTCCATCCACACTGTGTTCTCTCTCTGTGTGACGCTAGTGAGGAAACACTGTGGTTATTTCAGCCAGTCATTTAGAGGCAGCAGCCTGTCTCTCTCTTTCAATCACTCCCTCGCTCACTCTCACACTCACCAGCATGAATTCCTTCTCGGCTCCGCACTCCCCCTCTCATTGTACGCCTGTCCTTTCCTTCCAGAAGAGAGGGATCATGCTTCGTCCTTTTCCCTCCTCCTTCTCCTCCTCCTCTTCTTCACTTCCTCACTATCATTCGGGGGTCTCTGTATCAAACGGAGCACTTTCACCACGTTTTCCTTCTGAGAAGAGCATTGGAAGCTGTCCCTCTCTTCTCAGCATGGTGGACTTTTAGAAGCGGGATTTCCTGGGCTAGGACGCTTGCACATCAGCTCTCTACACTACCAAAGGTCCTGGTGGGATGCAAGCCTTAGTGGGACTCCTGCTTTCCTCACAGGACAGCTCACTTCTCCTTGAAGTTTAAGGACAATCCAGGAATCTCTTCATTTTTTTTGCCTGTGTGTGAGAGAGCGAGAGTGTGTGTGTGTTGGTCTGTTAAGATTTGGTTATGAGTGTGTAAGATAGTCTGTGTGTGAGCGAGTCTGTGTGTGAGCGAGTCTGTGTGTGAGCGAGTCTGTGTGTGGCTGTGTGTGTTGCTCTGTATGCAGTGCAGTCCGCTCCTGCTCCTGGTTCTTGACTGGAGGGTTTAGCCGACGCTGGAGGGTGAAGGAGACCCCTCCACTGCAGTGGACCCGCTGTCCCCTACTCCCGGAGAACCTCCCCAGTGGCACAGACTAGTATGAGAAGCGGAGGGAAGAGAAAGAGAAGGGCTGAGAGCCAGGTATAACAAACAGAGAGAAAGAGGTAGAATGAGAGGGGACTTTTCGACAAAACAGTGAAGTGCACGACCACTAAAGGAGACAAAAACCACTTCAGGAGAAACAAAGACACTACAGACACATACAACCCAGTGAAGACTGGAGCAAGGCTGGCAAGCAGCCCCAGCAGCCCACCACCACCACCGACAGTACAGCCACCACCATGCAGGTGTCGTTTGCATGTTCGGACCAGGATGGAGGAAGAGGAGGGCTGAGGCCCCCGGGGAATGGAGGGCACAGCAAGCAAAATGCCACCAGTGCCAACACGGCCAGCCAGGCGAGGGCACGTTTCCGTACGGTGGCCCTCATCGCCCGCAGCCTGGGCTCCTTTACCAACCGCTACCACCACAACCTCAAGGAGTCCACCGCCAAGCTCACTGGCATGAAGTACCGGTACGTAGATGAATTACTGTTGTAATTGTGGTAATGAGCACTTATTCATGTGTTATACATGCTTAGTCAATGAGTTATTGGTGCTTAAGTAGTGAGTATTCGTATAGTGTTTACGATTTAATGTTGTAGTAGCTTCTTCATTCATGTGTTATAAAGCATTAGACCCACATGGAACCAAGAAGTGTCACATTGGAAGTGTTTAACCATTTTCTTTTCAGGGCAACAAGTAAAACACAACACGATTTGAAAAACAGTTGCAAAAACGTGATGAAAAAGTACATACATTGGAAATGAATATCCACCTGAGTTTGTGGCAGCAACTATGTGAGCATATTACAGGTTATAGACACTATGCCCTGGGCTTTCCTATGATCTATGTAGAAGAACAGAAGCCCTTACCTTCTAACGACTCTTACAGTGCCTTCAGAAATGATTTATACCCCTTGACTTATTCCACATTTTGTTGTGTTACAGCCTGAATTCAAAATGGATTAAATGTGAAAAACATGTTTTACCCATCTACACACAATACCCCATAATGACAAAGTGAAACATGTTTTTAGAAATGTTCGCAAATTGATTGAAGCTCTGTCAAATTGGTTGTTAATCAGTGCTAGACAACCATTTTCAGGTCTTGCCATAGATTTTCAAGCAGATTTAAGTCAGAACTGTAACTCGGCCTCTCAGGAACATTCACTGTCTTCTTGGTAAGCAACTCCAGTGTAGATTTGGCCTTGTGTTTTAGGTTATTGTCCTGCTGAAAGGTGAGTTAGTCTCCCAGTGTCTGGTGGAAAGCAGACTGAACCTGGTTTTCCTCTAGGATTTTGCCTGTGCTTAGCTCCATTCCATATCCTGGAAAACTCCCCAGTCCTAACAATTACCAGCATACCCATAACATGATGCAGCCACCACTATGCTTGAAAATATGGAGAGTGGTACTCAGTAATGTGTTGTATTGGATTTGTCCCAAACATAACACTTTGTATTCAGGACCAAAAGTTATTTGCTTTGCCACATTTTTTGCAGTATTCATTTATTGCCTTGTTTCAATCTGGATGCATGTTTTGGAATGTTTTATTCTGTACAGGCTTCCTTCTTTCCACTCTGCCAATTAGGTTAGTATTGTGGAGTAACTACAATGTTGTTTATCCATCCTCAGTTTTGTCATATCACAGCCATATCACAGCCATTCAACTCAGTAACTGTTTTTAAAGTCTCTTGGTGAAATCCCTGAGTGGTTTTCTTCCTCTCCGGCAACTGAGTTAGGAAGGATACCTGTATATTTGTAGTGACTGGGTGTATTGATACACCATCCAAAGTGTAATTAATAACTTCACCATGCTCAAAGGGATATTTCAAGTCTCCTTTTTTTTTACCCATCTACCAATAGAGGCCCTTCTTTGCGAGGCGATTTGTGGTTGAATCTGTGTTTGAAATTCACTTCTCGACTGTACAATTATCTGTATGTGTGTGATACAGAGATGAGGTCGTCCTTCAAAAACACTATTATTGAGCACAGAGTCCTTGCAACGTATTTAATTTGTTAAGACTTTTTAAACTCCTGAACTTATTTAGGCTTCACAAAGGGTTTGAATACTTATTCACTCAAAACATTTCAGCTTTTCATTTGTCATTAATTAGTTACAACTCTGACATTATGGGGCATTGAGTAGGCCAGTGACACAGAATCTTTTAAATTCAGACTGTAACACCAACAACATTTAAAATACTTTCTGAAGGCACTCTGTGACTTGTGAATAGTTTGTAGCTCAAACCATTTGTCCTTTCAGACGTTTTTATGAGAAGAACCGTTTTCGAAATCCACCCTTCTCACAAACACCGCTCTAGTTCAGCCCCTGTCAACCGCTGGTCGGTATCAGCGGTTGCAGAAGAAATAGACAAATCCAATGCAAAAAACAGAAGCACACAATGTTTAAGAAGGCTTAGAAGCACAAAATCAGGCCGGAGTCACGGTGGGTATAGAGTCTTACGTAATGAGTCATTGTGTGTTAGTTAATGAACTGTACAGTGTTTTCCATACAGAGTGTATTGACCATTAAGTGTTGCGTTATAGTGTTTAGGATTGAGTTACTGAGCAATCTTGTATATGGCGAATGTTTATGGATTGGCATAAGTGGATGTCACGAGCTTCACTCCTCAGTGACTTGAGGTCCCAGTACAAGGTGCAAGGACATTATATTGTTTTGTTGTTGATTGCCATTCCCTAGTGAGGAATGGTTATTGTGCTCAGTCAGTTACAGTTAAATCTGCCTGCAGGTTTATGAACAATAAATGATGACATCCATACATTTATGAGGGAATTAGAATGTTTTAGTTTAGATGTATAAGTTGTTTAGAATGTGTTTAAGAGATGTGCAGTTTTATGTGTATTATGTACAGTAACCATAGAAATGACAATTCCTGCTTTCCTCAGCACCAATGCATATGTGGTTACGATCCCTTATTCATGACTTGTAAAGCATTCATTTATGAAATATAGAGCTTTGGAGAGTTTTTTTATGCATACTACATGTGTATGATGTGAGTATACAGTATATAACTAAATACCAGTGCCTGGACAGCATTAGTGATTATCAAAACTTAATCACAAGTTAGAGTATTAATTAATGAGTTGTAGAATACGCGTTGTAGGTTCACGTGGAAGTCTAAATGTTATCATTTCCACTTCCTTATGGCAAAATGAAAGAGGCTTAGTGAGTATTAAAGTACCTAAACCTTACGCTAAAAAGGTACATAATAATTACTTGAGGAAGAGTAATAATAATTCTATATGAAATACTCTTAATGATCTGTAGATTTACTGTAAGATGTCTGTGAGGTCATTGTATCACAGCAGAAACAGTGGGAGAGAGAGAAGGGACAGTTTTTACAATGGAAGCAACTACAGTAATTAAATGTGAATGGATTTGATGAAGATGAGCAAATCGCAGTGGTGGAAAAATAACTCAATTGACATACTTGAGTAGAAGTAGAGATGCCTCAATAGAAAATGACTAAAGTAAAAGTGAGTCCCCCATTACAATATTACTTGAGTAAAAGTGTCACGTTCTGACCTTTATTTCCTTTGTTTTGTATTTATTTAGTATGGTCAGGGCGTGAGTTGGGTGGGCAGTCTATGTTTGTTTTTCTATAATTTGGGTATTTTCTATGTTTCGGTCTAGTATGGTTCTCAATCAGAGGCAGGTGTCATTAGTTGTCTCTGATTGAGAATCATACTTAGGTAGCCTGGGTTTCACTGTGTGTTTGTGGGTGATTGTTCCTGTCTCTGTGTTTTGAACCAGATAGGGCTGTTTTGAGTTTTCACATTTCTTGTTTTTGTTAGTTTGTTCATGTGAAGGGATTTATTAAAACATGAATCAAAACAACCACGCTGCGCTTTGGTCCGCCTCTCGTTCAGATGAAGAAATCCATGACAAAAAGTTTAAAAAAACATTTGTTTGTAAATGTACTTAAGTACAGTGGTGGAAAAAGTACTTAATCTCATACTTGAGTAAAAGTAAAAAGTATGAGTAAATGCTATACATCAACTTCCTTTAAAAAGGTTATCCCATTTAGATAAAACTATATTAAATATATTCATGTCACCAAATAACTGATTAAACACACTGTTTTGCATTGAAGGTCTACAGTAGCCTCAACAGCACCCTCTAGGACAGCACCATGGTGTAGCCAGAGGACAGCTATTTTCCTTCCTCCTCTGGGTACATTAACTTCAACACAAAACCTAGGAGGCTCATGGTTCTCACCCCCTTCCATAGACTTACACAGTAATTATGATGACTTCCGGAGACATCCTCCAACCTACCAGAGCTCTTGCAGTATAAACTGACATGTTGTCCATCCAATCAAAGAATCAGATAATGAATATAGTACTGAAAACAGCTAGCTAGCACTGCAGCGCATAAAATGTGGTGAATAGTTGGACAATAGTTGAAAAGTTTTGAACAAATTAATTTCTTCAAAAATGAAGGAGAAGCAGCAGAGACAGCAGAGACATACTTATCTAATGCAGCTAATTTAGCCTACTCAACAATCTGACTCAAACAGGGAGGAATGTTATTTATGTTAGCTAGCTGGCTAAAGTTATCCAATACTGCAACTTTTCCTAGTCAAGGTAAGCTTTCGGATGTATTAATTTATTGCCACCTAGGCCCACCAGTGTAACTGCTAAACTGCTTGCCATACACAGTCCTGAGTGATTGTACACATGGATTGTAGGTTTACTAATCCGTTAGTTCTAGTTTGTTGTTTAATATGGTGACGACGATGTAGGCTGTGTAGCTGTTAGCGGTTATGGTATGACGGTTTGTTTCATCAGACCAGAGGACATTTCTCCAAAAAGTACAATCTTTGTCCCCATGTGCAGTTGCAAACCGTAGTCTGGCTTTTCTATGGTGGTTTTGGAGCAGTAGCTTCTTCCTTGCTGAGCAGCCTTTCAGGTTATGTTGATATAGGACACTTTTTACTGTGGATATAGATACTTTTGTACCCGTTTCCTCCAGCATCTTCACAAGGTCCTTTGCTGTTGTTCTGGGATTGATTTGCACTTTTCGCACCAAAGTACGTTCATCTCTAGGAGACAGAATACGCCTCCTTCCGGAGTAGTATGACGGCCGCGTGGTCACATGGTGTTTATACAGAACAACGTGGTACCTTCAGGCATTTGGAAATTGCTCCTAAGGATGAACCAGACTTGTGGATGTCTACAAAAAAGATTCTGAGGTCTTGGCTAATTTCTTTTGATTTTCCTATGATGTCAAGCAAAGAGGCACTGAGTTTGAAGGTAGGCCTTGAAATACATCCACAGGTACATCTCCAATTGACTCAAATGGTGTCAATTAGCCTATCAGAAGCTTCTAAAGCCATGATATAATTTTCTGGAATTTTCCAAGCTGTTTAAAGGCACAGTCAACATAGTGTATGTAAACTTCTCACCCACTGAAATTATGATACAGTGAATTATAAGTGAAATGATCTGTTTGTAAACAATTGTTAGAAAAATTACTTGTGTCATGCACAAAGTAGATGTCTTAACCGACTTGCCAAAACTATAGTTTGTTAACAAGAAGTGTGTGGAGTGGTTGAAAAACGAGTTTTAATGACTCCAACCTAAGTGTATGTAAACTTCCGACTTCAACTGTATGTTATAGACTTCCATTTGTAGGCTAGGTTGTAGCAACCTGTAACGGCTGTTGGTGGAAGAAGGTGAGGACCAAGGTGCAGCGTGGTACGCGCCCATGATTTTTATTATAACCCAACACTAGAACAAAAATGATCAAAGCGGCACAAACAAAACAGTTCTATCTGTTGTAGACACACAAAACAGAAAACAACTACCCACAAAACACAGGTGGAAAAAGGCTACCTAATTATATGGTTCTCAATCAGAGACAACGATAGACAGCTGCCTCTGATTGAGAACCACACCCGGCCAAACACACAGAAATAGAAAACATAGAACCCACAACATAGAATGCCCACCCCAACTCAGGCCCTGACCAATCAAAATAGAGACATAAAAATGATCTCTAAGGTCAGGGCGTGACACAACCTCATGATGGGTATAGGGCAAATTCGAGCATCGTATAATAACCTGAACCTATCAATGTTACATTGAGCTTGGTGAATGGAATATGAATGACAGTCATCCAATATGCTATAATAGAAATAAGGCCATGCTCGTACCCGTATAAGGGTTGAAAATGGCAGATTTGGGCACTAAAATGATTGTGTGAGCCTTGCGGAGGGCCCTGACCTTAAAGATCTCATCCAGGCCTGTCTGTTTGACTGCAAGTACCTTGCTGCAAGTACCTTGCTGACTTTAAAGATCTCATCCAGGCCTGTTTGTTTGACTCCCAGTACCTTGGGGAGGGCCCTGACCTTAAAGATCTCATCCAGGCCTGTCTGTTTGACTCCAAGTACCTTGCTGAGGGCCCTGACCTTAAAGATCTCATCCAGGCCTGTCTGTTTGACTGCAAGTACCTTGCTGAGGTCCCCGACCTTAAAGATCTCATCCAGGCCTGTCTGTTTGACTCCAAGTACCTTGCTGAGGGCCCTGACCTTAAAGATATCATCCAGGCCTGTCTGTTTGACTCCAAGTACCTTGTGGAGGGCCCTGACCTTAAAGATCTCATCCAGGCCTGTCTGTCTGTTTGACTACAAGTACCTTGGGGAGGGCCCTGACCTTAAAGATCTCATCCAGGCCTGTCTGTCTGTTTGACTCCAAGTGCCTTGGGGAGGGCCCTGACCTTAAAGATCTCATCCAGGCCTGTCTGTCTGTTTGACTACAAGTACCTTGGGGAGGGCCCTGACCTTAAAGATCTCATCCAGGCCTGTCTGTCTGTTTGACTCCAAGTGCCTTGGGGAGGGCCCTGACCTTAAAGATCTCATCCAGGCCTGTCTGTTTGACTCCAAGTACCTTGCTGAGGGCCCTGACCATAAAGATCTCATCCAGGCCTGTCTGTTTGACTCCCAGTACCTTGCTTGCTGTGGTGATAATCCTTCACATTTCTCTGGCTGACAGTGGCATTGCCAAACCAACAAACAATACGAAAAGTTAAAACACTCTCAATTAAAGATTTGTAAAACAGAGTCAGTATAGTAAAATTAACATTAAAAGATCCCAGCTTTTTTAGAAAGTCTCTATTGACTGTTTTTGTAGATCAGGTCTGTACATTTACTTCACTGAAGCTTATTGTCCAAGAGGACACCCATATATTTGTGTTCCTCTACCATCTCTATGTTCTGACCTCTGATAGATGTTGCAGAGATACGCTTCCTGAAGTCTATCTCTTTGGTCTTGTTGGTATTGAGGAGCAAGTGTGATTCGTCACACCACTCTACAAAGTAATCTAGGACCGGGCCATGCTGTTCCTCATCATCATGCAACAGGTTGATCAAGGCAGTGTCATCAACGAACATAACGAGGTGTCTGTCAGGATGGGAACTAGTACAACTATTAGTGTACAAGATGTACAGGAGTGGGAAGAAAACACATCCCTGAGGAGAGCCTGTGTTGGTGTGCTCTACACTTGGGGACCTGTTTTGACCCGCTGTGACCATTGGCTCAGGAAGTCCAACATCCACAAAATAAAGTCCACCTGTGTGCAATCTAAGTGTCACATGATCTCAGTATATATACACCTGTTCCGAACGGCCCCAGAGTCTGCAACACCACTAAGCAAGAGGCACCAGCAAGCAAGCGGCACCATGAAGACCAAGGATCTCTCTAAACAGGTCAAGGACAAAGTTGTGACAAAGATGTACAGGGACAAAGACGTACAGATCAGGGTTGGGTTATCAAAAATATCCAAAACTTTGAACATTCCACGGAGCACCATTAAATCCATTATTAAAAATGTTTAAGAATATGGCACCACAACAAACCTGCCAAGAGAGGGCTGCCCACCAAAACTCACGAACCAGGCAAGGAGGGCATTAATCAGAGAGGCAACAAAGAGAACAAAGATAACCCTGAAGGAGCTGCAAAGCTCCACATTAGAGATTGGAGTATCTGTCCATAAGACCACTTTAAGCCATACACTCCACAGAGCTGGGCTTTATGGAAGAGTGGCCATAAAAAAGTAATTGCTTAAAGAAAAAAATAAGCAAACACGTTTGATGTTCGCCAAAAGACATGTGGGAGACTCCCCAAACATATGGAAGATGGTACTCTGGTCAGATGAGACTAAAATGTAGCTTTTTGGCCATCAAGGAAAATGCTATGTCTGGCACAAATCCAACACCTCTCATCACCCCGAGAACACAGTGATCACCCCAAGAACATGTTTTTCATCGGCAGGGACTGGGAAACTGGTCAGAATTGAAGGAATTATGGATGGCGCTAAATACAGGGAAATTCAGTCTTCCAGAGATTTGAGACTGGGACAGAGGTTCACCTTCCAGCAGGACAATGACCCTAAGCATACTGCTAAAGCAACACTCGAGTGGTTTAAGGGGAAACATTCAAATGTCTTGGAATGGCCTCATCAAACCCCAGACCTCAATCCAATTGAGTATCTGTGGTATGACTTAAAGATTACTGTACACCAGCGGAACCCATCCAACTTGAAGGAGCTGGAGCAGTTTTGCCTTGAAGAATGGGCAAAAATCCCAGTATCTAGATGTGCCAAGCTTATAGAGACATACCCCAAGAGACTTGCAGCTGTAATTGCTGAAAAAGGTGGCTCTACAAAGTATTGACTTTGGGGGGGATAGTTATGCACGCTCAAGTTTTCTTTTTCTTGTGTCTTATTTCTTGTTTGTTTTGCAATAAAACATATTTTGCATCTTCAAATAGGTAGGCATGTTGTGTAAATCAGATGATACAAACCCCCCCCAATTTTTTTTATTCCAGGTTGTAAGGCAAACACGAAAAATGCCAAGGGGAGTGAATACTTTTGCAAGCCACTGTACCTCCCACATAGTTCAGTCAAAACACCCTCGGAGACAAGTGATACTGTTGTCGTTCCAGATCTGGACAGTTTTAACTGTAGGTTTCTCCCTCTCCAGGAGGCGACAGTAGGTTGGCCTGAGGTAGACAACATTGTGGTCTGATGTTCCCAGGGGAGGTCTGGTGGTGGCAGAAACACATTTGGTATTGTCCCATAGCACAAATCAAGAGTCTTATTTTTCCTAGTGTAACATTTCACATACTGGTGGTATGTGCGCAGGACTTTGTGCAATGTACAGTTGTCAAAATCCCCTAAAATAAATGTGGGTGCGTCAGGGGAGATGGATTCCAGTTTCTGTGACAGATTATTAATCATCACTGATGCCTTTGTTATATTAACTTTTGGTTGAATGTACACAACGGTAACAAACAATTGGTGGAACTCACTGGGCAGATAGTAGGGTCGCAGTGACACAGAAAGCAGTTCAATGTCGGGGGTACAGAGTCTCTCTCTTACCAGGATCCATTTCCACCACTGGTCCCTGACAAGCAGGCAGACGCCCCCACCGTGAAGTTTCCTTGTGACTGTCAGATCACCGTCCACTCTAACCAGAGTGAAGCCGGCCGACTCCACTTCCCTGTAACTGTCAGATCACGGTCCGCTCTAACCAGAGTGAAGCCGGCCGACTCCACTTCCCTGTGACTGTCAGATCACCGTCCGCTCTAACCAGAGTGAAGCCGGCTGACTCCACTTCCCTGTGACTGTCAGATCACCGTCCGCTCTAACCAGAGTGAAGCCGGCCGACTCCACTTCCCTGTGACTGTCAGATCACCGTCCGCTCTAACCAGAGTGAAGCCGTCCGACTCCACTTCCCTGTAACTGTCAGATCACGGTCCGCTCTAACCAGAGTGAAGCCGGCTCCATTTCCCTGTGACTGTCAGATCACCGTCCGCTCTGACCAGAGTGAAGCCGGCCGACTCCACTTCCCTGTGACTGTCAGATCACGGTCCGCTCTGACCAGAGTGAAGCCGGCTCCATGTCCCTGTGACTGTCAGATCACGGTCCGCTCTAACCAGAGTGAAGCCGGCCGACTCCACTTCCCTGTACAGGACTCTGTCATCCAGCCAAGTCTCAGTAAATGCCAGCAAACAGGCCTCCTAGTTTTCCCCCTCAGTGCATGCGCATTGATCAGCAAGGTGGTGGGTAAGGGAGGTTTGGTCTTGAATTTTTTAAGTCTTTGTCTGATTCCCCCGTGTTTTCCACGTTTGCATTTAGGTTTGTAATCCACTCGCAGACAATCGGGATTAGATGGGCCATTGGGATATCCATGGCATTCGTGTTTGAGTTGCATTGTAGTAAGAACTCTCTGCTGTATTGGATTCCGCTGCCAGCAGCATTTTCATTATTTACTCAGTTTGTAGCGGGTATGTACACCATCAACAAGATCAGTCCCAACCCCACCACTGTAAATCCATCATTGACAGATAGTTTACAAACTAAGTGTACAAATTAAAAACATAAAAGAACGCCACACCAAACGTCACACACACTGCAGGATGCAACAGAGCCGCGCCCCTTTCATCTCCTTTAGCACCAACTAGACTGGAACATTAAGCCGAGCCCGGGCAGTGAGTTCTCTGTCGGGACTGGGAGGTTGCTAGTGCTAGCTGATGCATCACTAAGGCTACTAGCTTCCACCTGCGATAGTGTGCAACTCAATATTAGGAAGGTGTCCTTAATGTTTTGTTCACTCAGTGTATACTGTCTGTCTGGCTCACCGACTACCCATGTAGATTGGACAACACAAATATTTCGCTTACTTCATGTGAAAATTAAAAAAGAGGGTTACTGTCAAAAATCTAATATTTTGGCATAGATGTGAGATGACGGGCGCATGAGACCTCAGAGCTCGTAGGCCCCTCCGCCTTGCGGTTGCTGTGGGAGTTTCCACTATGCCAGTGTCTCAAGACTCCTTTCATTTATAATAAGATGTTTTTGATTGTGTAAACAACAACAGTAATTCTGTGATGGCAGAGATGCAGGGTTGTGTTCCAAACAAAACAACTACAAGTGTTCTTGCTCTAGTTCCTCAACAGCCCAGCTAGAAGAGCTCAAAAACACCTTATAGTTGAAGACTCTTCTTAGAGTCATAAAAGTGCATTGAAATTACTTAGGAACTGTGCACGCTTTAGAGAGGTGTGTGGCCACTTGGTGACAGCAGTTTGACCTCTCACTCAAACCCTTGTCTTTTCTTCTTATGTTGCACCCCCCCACATTTTCCATTAATATTTTTATCATGTCAGGGAATGTAATTCAAAGTATTTTTAGATTTCGATATAAACAAATGCAGAGAAAAGTACAATAAATGTCAAATCCACATCAAAAATCAACAGTGTAATGTTTGGATTCAGTCTTGTGTCAGGTGAAATGCTGTGTCCTCAATTTAATAATTTCCCCTAATGTCCAAACTGTTACCTTTCAATTGCTACCACTCTTATGCATGTGCATTTTCACATTTATTCTGTAAGAAACATTTTAATATAGGCCAATTCCCACGAGTGTAAAGTTGGTGCCGTCCTCCTAATCTTAAACGGCACCGACTGCCACTGGTGTGTGGGTGTGAGTGTGTGCATCCTCGTGTGTGTGTGTTTGTGTAGCTGTCACGCTCTGCCTCACATGCCACATTGGGAAACATCTGAGGGTGTAATCCTGATACAGAGCGCGAGCAACGCGACCAGACGGAACCACAATGTGATAATACGCCGTTAGAGTCATTCACAGTTGTCATGGAGATGTGAAAAATACTTACATATACACTACCGGTCAAAAGTTTTACAACACCTACTCATTCAAGGGTTTTTCTTTATTTTGATTACTTTCTACATTGTATAATAATAGTAAAGACATCAAAACTATGAGATAACACATGGAATCATGAAGTAACCAAAAAAGTGCTAAACAAATTCTTCAAAGTAGCCACCCTTTGCCTTGATAACAGCTTTGCACACTCTCACAGCCAACAAGTGTTCAGCATATGTGGGAACTCCTTCAAGACTTTTGGAAAAGCATTCCAGGTTAAGCTGGTTGAGAGAATGCCAAGAGTCTGCAAAGCTCTCATCAAGGCAAAGGTTGGCTATTTGAAGAATCTCAAATATAAAATATATTTTGACTTGTTTAACACATTTTGGGTTACTTCATGATATCATATGTGTTATTTCATTGTTTAGTAAAAATAAAGAAAAACCCTTGAATGAGTAAGTGTTTTAAAACTTTTGACCGGTAGTATATATATATACAGTACATTATATACTTTTTTTACCCACTTCTTCGCCCCAATTTCGTGATTACAATCTTGGCTCTTCTCTGCAACTCCCCAACGAGCTGGGGCTCTCAGCATTGGAGAGAGTCTGAATGATTCTACATCTTTATAAGGAAGTCTCAAATCAAATCAAATCAAATCAAATCAAATTTATTTATATAGCCCTTCGTACATCAGCTGATATCTCAAAGTGCTGTACAGAAACCCAGCCTAAAACCCCAAACAGCAAGCAATGCAGGTGTAGAAGCACGGTGGCTAGGAAAAACTCCCTAGAAAGGCCAATACCTAGGAAGAAACCTAGAGAGGAACCAGGCTATGTGGGGTGGCCAGTCCTCTTCTGGCTGTGCCGGGTGGAGATTATAACAGAACATGGCCAAGATGTTCAAATGTTCATAAATGACCAGCATGGTCAAATAATAATAAGGCAGAACAGTTGAAACTGGAGCAGCAGCACAGTCAGGTGGAAGTTGAAACTGGAGCAGCAGCATGGCCAGGTGGACTGGGGACAGCAAGGAGTCATCATGTCAGGTAGTCCTGGGGCATGGTCCTGGGGCTCAGGTCAGTTGAAACTGGAACAGCAGCATGGCCAGGTGGACTGGGGACAGCAAGGAGTCATCATGTCAGGTAGTCCTGGGGCATGGTCCTAGGGCTCAGGTCCTCCGAGAGAGAGAAAGAAAGAGAGAAGGAGAGAATTAGAGAACGCACACTTAGATTCACACAGGACACCGAATAGGACAGGAGAAGTACTCCAGATATAACAAACTGACCCCAGCCCCCCGACACAAACTACTGCAGCATAAATACTGGAGGCTGAGACAGGAGGGGTCAGGAGACACTGTGGCCCCATCCGAGGACACCCCCGGACAGGGCCAAACACCAGTTTGCTGGTAAGGTATGGGATGCTACAAGCTTAGTGAACCAATGGAATGGAAAAATTATATCAAAATGTATTTGTCACATGTGGCTAATACAACAGTGTAGACTTTACTATGAAATGCTTGCTTATGAGCCATGCCCAATGATGTAGAGTAAACAAATGATTATAAAAGAAACATAGAGGAATAATACAGGCAGTACCAGTACCAGATCAATGTGGAGCTATATACAGGCAGTACCAGTACCAGATCAATGTGGAGCTATATACAGGCAGTACCAGTACCAGATCAATGTGGAGCTATATACAGGCAGTACCAGTACCAGATCAATGTGGAGCTATATACAGGCAGTACCAGTACCAGATCAATGTGGAGCTATATTCAGGCAGTACCAGATCAATGTGGAGCTACATACAGGCAGTACCAGATCAATGTGGAGCTATATACAGGCAGTACCAGATCAATGTGGAGCTATATACAGGCAGTACCAGTACCAGATCAATGTGGAGCTATATACAGGCAGTACCAGTACCAGATCAATGTGGAGCTATATACAGGCAGTACCAGATCAATGTGGAGCTACATACAGGCAGTACCAGTACCAGATCAATGTGGAGCTATATACAGGCAGTACCAGTACCAGATCAATGTGGAGCTATATACAGGCAGTACCAGATCAATGTGGAGCTATATACAGGCAGTACCAGTACCAGATCAATGTGGAGCTATATACAGGCAGTACCAGTACCAGATCAATGTGGAGCTATATACAGGCAGTACCAGTACCAGATCAATGTGGAGCTATATACAGGCAGTACCAGTACCAGATCAATGTGGAGCTATATACAGGCAGTACCAGTACCAGATCAATGTGGAGCTACATACAGGCAGTACCAGATCAATGTGGAGCTATATACAGGCAGTACCAGTACCAGATCAATGTGGAGCTATATACAGACAGTACCAGATCAATGTGGAGCTATATACAGGCAGTACCAGTACCAGATCAATGTGGAGCTATATACAGGCAGTACCAGATCAATGTGGAGCTACATACAGGCAGTACCAGTACCAGATCAATGTGGAGCTATATACAGGCAGTACCAGTACCAGATCAATGTGGAGCTATATACAGGCAGTACCAGTACCAGATCAATGTGGAGCTATATACAGGCAGTACCAGATCAATGTGGAGCTATATACAGGCAGTACCAGTACCAGATCAATGTGGAGCTATATACAGGCAGTACCAGTACCAGATCAATGTGGAGCTATATACAGGCAGTACCAGTACCAGATCAATGTGGAGCTATATACAGGCAGTACCAGATCAATGTGGAGCTATATACAGGCAGTACCAGTACCAGATCAATGTGGAGCTATATACAGGCAGTACCAGTACCAGATCAATGTGGAGCTATATACAGGCAGTACCAGATCAATGTGGAGCTATATACAGGCAGTACCAGATCAATGTGGAGCTATATACAGGCAGTACCAGTACCAGATCAATGTGGAGCTATATACAGGCAGTACCAGTACCAGATCAATGTGGAGCTATATACAGGCAGTACCAGTACCAGATCAATGTGGAGCTACATACAGGCAGTACCAGATCAATGTGGAGCTATATACAGGCAGTACCAGTACCAGATCAATGTGGAGCTACATACAGGCAGTACCAGATCAATGTGGAGCTATATACAGGCAGTACCAGATCAATGTGGAGCTACATACAGGCAGTACCAGATCAATGTGGAGCTACATACAGGCAGTACCAGATCAATGTGGAGCTATATACAGGCAGTACCAGTACCAGATCAATGTGGAGCTATATACAGGCAGTACCAGTACCAGATCAATGTGGAGCTATATACAGGCAGTACCAGATCAATGTGGAGCTATATACAGGCAGTACCAGTACCAGATCAATGTGGAGCTATATACAGGCAGTACCAGTACCAGATCAATGTGGAGCTATATACAGGCAGTACCAGTACCAGATCAATGTGGAGCTATATACAGGCAGTACCAGATCAATGTGGAGCTATATACAGGCAGTACCAGTACCAGATCAATGTGGAGCTATATACAGGCAGTACCAGATCAATGTGGAGCTATATACAGGCAGTACCAGATCAATGTGGAGCTATATACAGGCAGTACCAGTACCAGATCAATGTGGAGCTATATACAGGCAGTACCAGTACCAGATCAATGTGGAGCTATATACAGGCAGTACCAGTACCAGATCAATGTGGAGCTATATACAGGCAGTACCAGTACCAGATCAATGTGGAGCTATATACAGGCAGTACCAGTACCAGATCAATGTGGAGCTATATACAGGCAGTACCAGATCAATGTGGAGCTATATACAGGCAGTACCAGTACCAGATCAATGTGGAGCTATATACAGGCAGTACCAGTACCAGATCAATGTGGAGCTATATACAGGCAGTACCAGATCAATGTGGAGCTATATACAGGCAGTACCAGTACCAGATCAATGTGGAGCTATATACAGGCAGTACCAGTACCAGATCAATGTGGAGCTATATTCAGGCAGTACCAGTACCAGATCAATGTGGAGCTACATACAGGCAGTACCAGATCAATGTGGAGCTATATACAGGCAGTACCAGTACCAGATCAATGTGGAGCTATATACAGGCAGTACCAGTACCAGATCAATGTGGAGCTATATACAGGCAGTACCAGTACCAGATCAATGTGGAGCTATATACAGGCAGTACCAGTACCAGATCAATGTGGAGCTATATACAGGCAGTACCAGATCAATGTGAAGCTATATACAGGCAGTACCAGTACCAGATCAATGTGGAGCTATATACAGGCAGTACCAGTACCAGATCAATGTGGAGCTATATACAGGCAGTACCAGATCAATGTGGAGCTATATACAGGCAGTACCAGTACCAGATCAATGTGGAGCTACATACAGGCAGTACCAGATCAATGTGGAGCTTTATACAGGCAGTACCAGTACCAGATCATTGTGGAGCTACATACAGGCAGTACCAGATCAATGTGGAGCTATATACAGGCAGTACCAGTACCAGATCAATGTGGAGCTATATTCAGGCAGTACCAGTACCAGATCAATGTGGAGCTATATACAGGCAGTACCAGATCAATGTGGAGCTATATACAGGCAGTACCAGTACCAGATCAATGTGGAGCTACATACAGGCAGTACCAGATCAATGTGGAGCTTTATACAGGCAGTACCAGTATCAGATTAATGTGGAGCTACATACAGGCAGTACCAGATCAATGTGGAGCTATATTCAGGCAGTACCAGTACCAGATCAATGTGGAGCTATATTCAGGCAGTACCAGTACCAGATCAATGTGGAGCTACATACAGGCAGTACCAGATCAATGTGGAGCTATATACAGGCAGTACCAGTACCAGATCAATGTGGAGCTATATACAGGCAGTACCAGTACCAGATCAATGTGGAGCTATATACAGGCAGTACCAGTACCAGATCAATGTGGAGCTACATACAGGCAGTACCAGTACCAGATCAATGTGGAGCTACATACAGGCAGTACCAGATCAATGTGGAGCTATATACAGGCAGTACCAGTACCAGATCAATGTGGAGCTATATACAGGCAGTACCAGTACCAGATCAATGTGGAGCTATATACAGGCAGTACCAGATCAATGTGGAGCTATATACAGGCAGTACCAGTACCAGATCAATGTGGAGCTATATACAGGCAGTACCAGTACCAGATTAATGTGGAGCTACATACAGGCAGTACCAGATCAATGTGGAGCTACATACAGGCAGTACCAGTACCAGATCAATGTGGAGCTATATACAGGCAGTACCAGTACCAGATCAATGTGGAGCTACATACAGGCAGTACCAGATCAATGTGGAGCTATATACAGGCAGTACCAGTACCAGATCAATGTGGAGCTATATACAGGCAGTACCAGTACCAGATCAATGTGGAGCTATATACAGGCAGTACCAGTACCAGATCAATGTGGAGCTACATACAGGCAGTACCAGATCAATGTGGAGCTATATACAGGCAGTACCAGTACCAGATCAATGTGGAGCTATATACAGGCAGTACCAGTACCAGATCAATGTGGAGCTATATACAGGCAGTACCAGTACCAGATCAATGTGGAGCTATATACAGGCAGTACCAGTACCAGATCAATGTGGAGCTATATACAGGCAGTACCAGATCAATGTGGAGCTATATACAGGCAGTACCAGTACCAGATCAATGTGGAGCTATATACAGGCAGTACCAGTACCAGATCAATGTGGAGCTATATACAGGCAGTACCAGATCAATGTGGAGCTATATACAGGCAGTACCAGTACCAGATCAATGTGGAGCTACATACAGGCAGTACCAGATCAATGTGGAGCTTTATACAGGCAGTACCAGTACCAGATCAATGTGGAGCTACATACAGGCAGTACCAGATCAATGTGGAACTATATACAGGCAGTACCAGTACCAGATCAATGTGGAGCTATATTCAGGCAGTACCAGTACCAGATCAATGTGGAGCTATATACAGGCAGTACCAGATCAATGTGGAGCTATATACAGGCAGTACCAGTACCAGATCAATGTGGAGCTACATACAGGCAGTACCAGATCAATGTGGAGCTTTATACAGGCAGTACCAGTATCAGATTAATGTGGAGCTACATACAGGCAGTACCAGATCAATGTGGAGCTATATTCAGGCAGTACCAGTACCAGATCAATGTGGAGCTATATTCAGGCAGTACCAGTACCAGATCAATGTGGAGCTACATACAGGCAGTACCAGATCAATGTGGAGCTATATACAGGCAGTACCAGTACCAGATCAATGTGGAGCTATATACAGGCAGTACCAGTACCAGATCAATGTGGAGCTATATACAGGCAGTACCAGTACCAGATCAATGTGGAGCTACATACAGGCAGTACCAGTACCAGATCAATGTGGAGCTACATACAGGCAGTACCAGATCAATGTGGAGCTATATACAGGCAGTACCAGTACCAGATCAATGTGGAGCTATATACAGGCAGTACCAGTACCAGATCAATGTGGAGCTATATACAGGCAGTACCAGTACCAGATCAATGTGGAGCTACATACAGGCAGTACCAGATCAATGTGGAGCTATATACAGGCAGTACCAGTACCAGATCAATGTGGAGCTATATACAGGCAGTACCAGTACCAGATCAATGTGGAGCTATATACAGGCAGTACCAGATCAATGTGGAGCTATATACAGGCAGTACCAGTACCAGATCAATGTGGAGCTATATACAGGCAGTACCAGTACCAGATCAATGTGGAGCTACATACAGGCAGTACCAGATCAATGTGGAGCTATATACAGGCAGTACCAGTACCAGATCAATGTGGAGCTATATACAGGCAGTACCAGTACCAGATCAATGTGGAGCTATATACAGGCAGTACCAGTACCAGATCAATGTGGAGCTATATACAGGCAGTACCAGTACCAGATCAATGTGGAGCTACATACAGGCAGTACCAGATCAATGTGGAGCTATATACAGGCAGTACCAGTACCAGATCAATGTGGAGCTATATACAGGCAGTACCAGTACCAGATCAATGTGGAGCTACATACAGGCAGTACCAGATCAATGTGGAGCTATATTCAGGCAGTACCAGTACCAGATCAATGTGGAGCTATATACAGGCAGTACCAGTACCAGATCAATGTGGAGCTATATACAGGCAGTACCAGTACCAGATCAATGTGGAGCTACATACAGGCAGTACCAGATCAATGTGGAGCTATATACAGGCAGTACCAGTACCAGATCAATGTGGAGCTATATACAGGCAGTACCAGTACCAGATCAATGTGGAGCTACATACAGGCAGTACCAGATCAATGTGGAGCTATATTCAGGCAGTACCAGTACCAGATCAATGTGGAGCTATATACAGGCAGTACCAGTACCAGATCAATGTGGAGCTATATACAGGCAGTACCAGTACCAGATCAATGTGGAGCTACATACAGGCAGTACCAGATCAATGTGGAGCTTTATACAGGCAGTACCAGTATCAGATTAATGTGGAGCTACATACAGGCAGTACCAGATCAATGTGGAGCTATATTCAGGCAGTACCAGTACCAGATCAATGTGGAGCTATATACAGGCAGTACCAGTAACAGATCAATGTGGAGCTATATACAGGCAGTACCAGTACCAGATCAATGTGGAGCTATATACAGGCAGTACCCATACCAGATCAATGTGGAGCTATATACAGGCTGTATCAGTACCAGATCAATGTGGAGCTATATACAGGCTGTACCAGTAACAGATCAATGTGGAGCTATATACAGGCAGTACCAGTACCAGATCAATGTGGATCTATATACAGGCAGTACCAGATCAATGTGGAGCTATGTACAGGAAGTACCAGTACCAGATCAATGTGGAGCTATGTACAGGAAGTACCAGATCAATGTGGAGCTATGTACAGAGAGTACCAGTACCAGATCAATGTGGAGCTATACACAGGGACTACCAGTACCAGATCAATGTGGAGCTATATACAGAGAGTACCAGTACCAGATCAATGTGGAGCTATACCCAGGGAGTACAAGTACCATATCAATGTGCACGAGTAAGAGGTACTTGAGGTAAATATTAAGGCAGGGTAAAGTGACAGAGTAGCAGCAGCATATGATGAGTGTAAAAGTGTGAATGTGTGTGCGTATGTGTGTTTGTACTGTGTCGGTATGCACGAGTGTGTGTACATGTGTTTGTGTTGTGTCGGTGTGTGTGTGCGTATGTAGTATATGTGTGAATGAGTGTGGGTTTTGTGTGAGATTGTCAGTGTAGTAAGTGTGAGTGAGTGAATATATACAGTAATGTGTGCATAGAGTGTGCATAGAGTCAGTGAACTGTTTACTTGGACAGTCGCCTATCACAAACCAGCAGTGTGTTAAAGAGCGAGAGAGATGGGGGGGGGGGGGGCATCCGCCATTTAAAAAATGAAAACGTAGTTCCTGATATCCCTGTGCTCGCGTATGACCTCGCATGAAATAGGCAGAATAACTAGCAAATGTATGACAAATGTTGTGACAGTGATTTATTAGTTTGCAATTGTGAGAAAATAAAAACAAAGCAGTGGCGATCTCCTGCAAAAATTCATAGCAAGGACATTGGTCGCCAGTGCAGTGACTTAAGCAGCTGCTTAGCAAATTGTTGTTGCTAGCTTACTTACATAGTTAGATAGCTAGCTCTACATTGATTGACAAAACAAATTATTAGCCTGTTTAAATTATCCTGAAGTTGTAGACATGCAGCCCCAAAATTAAAGGAACATTTCACCGCTGCTCTTTCACAGTATAAGACCATGAATGTTATTAAGATATAATATGTGTCATACACATCTTGAATTTCCTCACTACACGCAAATACATGCGTTTCTGCATCTGAACAGTAGGAAAGGGACAGCTATTTTTCCTGGTTGTAAGCAAACCACAATATCCAGAACTGATAGCGATTACAGGACGTAGTTCCACCCCTGTCGAGATGGATCCAGTTGAGCTGAGAATGGGCATCAACGGGTAGCTAATGTCACTCACTGGACCAGCCATAGAACTTCAGCTGACAATAACTATCTATTTTTATTTTTGTGTTGACAACAACTGCAAAGTTTAGTGTATGTGCAACTACAAGCAAGTACAGGCTTCTGGGGTAACATTTCATCAGTTATCTGCCGGAGATGTTCTTCGGGGCCGACAGTGGCTGGCGGCAATAAATAACGCTGCTTATAATGTGAATCCTCCCGTGGAGAATTCTGTGTTTAAGGCCAGCACTTTCAGCCTGCGGATTTTCGAAAATGACCTGAAAAATATGATCTCAACTGATGGGGTTGCCAGGTCATAGAAAGTTGAAAAGTGAAGCTATTCCATTGATTTCCCTCATCACTTCAAAGAGGAAGGCATCCAATCAGCCAACATCAGCGCAGCAGAAAACAAGTCGAGCAGAGGTGACGTATCTAAACTAGGTAGCAAACTACATTTATTTGGTCTAAACCAACATTTTGCTAGCTAGCTTTCATAATACGCTGACTAGACATTCCAATGCATATCAATGTAATTAGCCAGCTGCTATCTGCCAATGTGATTTGTAACTTTGCATGCTAATGTTAGCTACTTTAGGGTACGTTAGCTACAGCCTACCAGACCATATCTAACCGTTACCTAGCTAGCTAACTAACTACCGCAGATGTTAATGTCGCTCGTCTATGTGTTCTATTTACAGAGTCCGATCCCATCGACATCAAGCTCAGCACCAGGAACTAGTGTAAGTCACCTTTGCTAAATCTTTCCATAACTCCATGAGGAGTAAATAAATGTACTGGAGCTAGGCATAAACATTGTCCATGTCTTGTTGCCACGGTTGGTGTGTTTACAAGTATGCTACTATATTAGCTTGCTTTTTTCTCATCAATCTACACACAATACCCCATAACGACAAAGCGAAAACTTTGCGAATTTATTAAAAATAAAAAACAGATACCTTATTTACATAAGTATTCAGCCCCTTTGTTATGAGACTCGAAATTGAGTGCAGGTGTATCCTGTTTCCATTGATCATCTTTGAGATGTTTCTACAACATGATTGGAGTCCACCTGTGGTAAATTCAATTGATTGGAAATTATTTGGAAAGGCACACACCTGTCAATATAAGGTCCCACAGTTGACATGTCAGTGCAAAAATCACGCCATGAAGTCAAAGGAATTGTCCGCAGAGCCCCGAGACAGGATTGTGTCGAGGCACAGATCTGGGGAAGGGTACCAAAAAATGTCTGCATCATTGAAGGTCCCCAAGAACACAGTGGCCTCCATCATTCTTAAATGGAATAAGTTTGGAACCCCCAAGACTCTTCCTAGAACTGGCCGCCCGGCCAAACTGAGCAATTGGGGGAGACGAACCTTGGTCAGAAAGGTGACCAAGAACCTGATGGTCACTCTGACAGTGCTCCAGAGTTTCTCTGTGAAGATGGGAGAACCTTCCAGAAGGGAAACCATCTCTGCAGCACTCCACCAATCAGGCCTTTATGGTAGAGTGGCCAAAAGGCACCCAAAGGACTCAGACCAAGACCTGAAACAAGATTCTCTAGTCTGAAGGAAACCTGGCACCATCCCTACGGTGAGGCATGGTGGTGGGATTGGAAGTCTAGTCAGGATCAAGGGAAAGATGAACATAGAAAAGTACAGAGAGATCCTCGATGAAAACCTGTTTCAGAGTGCTCAGGACCTCAGACTGGGGCAAAGGTTCACCTTCCACCAGGACAACGACCCTAAGCACACAGCCTAGACAACGCAGGAGTGGCTTTGGGACAAGTCTCTGAATGTCCTTGAGTGGCCCAGCTAGAGCCCGGACTTAAACCCGTTCAAACATTTCTGGAGAGACCTGAAAATAGCCCAGCGAGGCTCCCCATCCAACCTGACTGAGCTTGAGAGGATCTGCAGCGAAGAATGGGAGAAACTCCCAAAATACAGGTGTGCCAAGCTTGTAGCATCATACCCAAGCAGACTTGAGGCTGTAATCGCTTAGGTGTGGTAGGTTAAAAAATGTAACAAAATACCAATTCATCTTCGCTTCAAAATAGTCAATAGTGAAATATCAAAACAACACCAACAACTCAGTGAGTCAGAATCTATGTTTTTCATCAAATGAACATCACCACTGAATAGTCATTCTTTCTGGAGGCCTGCTGTTCAGTTACTGTTTCAGAAGCTACTTTCACACTCCCAGTACCTGGTGTCACTGGTCAAAACCACATCCATCAATACAGCTACAACTTCTTCTGTAGTATTCTCTGTATTATGGAGGCTTAGTTGATTGTTTATGCAAAGCTTGGAGTCTAAATTTGAGAAAAGCAGAGATATTAGTAAGAAGGGGATGGTGTGGGTAACTGACTGGTGTCTGTTGGGTGTGGGTAATGTGTGTGTGAAGGTTAGTATGCATGATCTTTTGACACAAGGGTGATGGGTGGATATAGTGCCTAGTAGTGGTCCATGAGACACCTAGTAATTGTACTGGTGCATGTCCTGAACTGATGATATCTTGCTATCCTGGAGCATAAGAATGTGGGGCGAAACAAGCCAGGACAGCAACAAGGTGTTTATGAAAGCACAATCCCCTCTTGAGAAAACAAAATCATCAATACACAAGCCAAGTGCTCCTCAAAGTGTTCACACCAATGAGGTCAGTTCTTTGGTATGGGGAAGAGGGACTGTTAGTATACTCTTCTAGCCTGTTCACTCTATTTTTGGCGGTGCTTCTTTACTCAACCACACTACTATAGGTGCTCATACACAACAATACATGACTAGACTGTCTACAAGTCAAGCCCCCTCAACCTTGTCATACTCTTGCAGTCAATTATTTAGCATGGGGGAGAGGGGCTGTTAGTATACACTTCTAGCCTATTCACTCTATTGTTGGCTGTGTTCGTCTACTCAACCGCACAGCTGTACGTGCTCATACATAACAAACATTTCACACCTTTGCTAATAGAACATCTCAATGCCCCATTATTAACTATGGGTGTAACAAAATACATACCAGTCTACTCTACCCTTTTTTGTTTCCAAATGAACATGGTTTATTGTATGCTTACACATGCTCATGATCTGTCTTCATGCCTCTCCAGGAGACTTTCAGTACAAATCTTCTGCAAGAGATCGAAGTAGTGTGTGATGAAGAGTGTACGAGCCCCGAACTGACCACTTCAGGGAGAGGCTTGTCCACCTGGCTGCGGAGCGGAGAACGGACAAGACGGCGGTCTACAAGCAACCAGTCACAGCTTCCCAAACCCAACATCCCTGCCAACAGCGCCAAAGCCTGCTAAACCAGCTGCCAAAAACAAGGTTCACCAGCTGAAGAACATTCAGGACCCTGTCTGGAACATTCAGCCTACACAACATCCATATTCATTTAGACTGATGTTGTACTATCATATAGAATGCCTAGGATGCTCACAACTGCATTGTGGTATAGATATTGCTAGCTCTTGTATACATGTATATAGTGGAGTTTGATCAAATGTTTTATATAATCTTTTTACATGGGTATTGACAAGTGACTAAATGATTCCAGCAGCATCAGAAAACAAATTATTGACTTCAACTTCTGGATCAATTCATTGTGGTATTCATGTAATGTATTTGGAAGTAACTAGCTACAATCTTGATGCTAAAGCAAGTGATGCATGGACTTGGTGTATCATTTCAACTTTCATTTGTTGGTAGATTAGTCTGTCAATAGTAAATAGATTGACAGTAGATTAGTCTGTCAATAGTACATAGATTGACAGTAGATTAGTCTGTCAATAGTAAGTAGATTGACAGTAGATTAGTCTGTCAATAGTAAGTAGATTGACAGTAGATTAGTCTGTCAATAGTAAGTAGATTGACAGTAGATTAGTCTGTCAATAGTAAGTAGATTGACGGTAGATTAGTCTGTCAATAGTAAGTAGATTGACAGTAGATTAGTCTGTCAATATAGCAAACAAGTAGACATGGCTTGTATTCAAGAGAAAGTTTAAATGCTCTGAAGACTCAGGTGAGTTTACACAGCAGTATGCAGGAACAGTTATGGCAATGTATGGCATATACACTGAGTGTACAAAACATTAGGAACAGACTGACCAGGTGAAAGCTTTGATTCCGTATTGATGTCACTTGTTAAATCCACTTCAATCAGTGTAGATGAAGGGAAAAAGACAGCTTAAAGAATCATTTTTAAGCCTTAAGACAACTGAAACATGGATTGTGTATGTGTGCCATTCAAAGGGTGAATGGGCAAGACAAAATATTGAAGTGCCTTTGAAAAGGGTGTGGTAATAGGTGCCAGGCTCACCGGTTTGAGTGTGTCAAAGACTGCAACGCTGCTGTTTTTTAACGCTCAACAGTTTCCTGTGTGTATCAAGAATGGTCCACCACACAAAGGACATCCAGCCAACTTGACACAACTGTGGGAAGCATTGGAGGCAATATGGGCCAGCGTCCCTGTGGAACGCTTTCGACAGATTGTAGAGTCCATGCCCAGACGAATTGAGGCTGTTCTGACGTCAACGGGGGTACATGCTCCTAATGTTTTATACCCTCAGTGTATACAGTAGAAGAAACATATACTACTAACGCCTATAATAAATACTACAGTGATACAAAGGGAATGCTTGTATGTGCGTTGCAGTGAGGTGTTTGGAGTCACTTTGATACCAGGGGAGATTGTTGTTTTGGGACGTTTCACATCTCCTCTTGAGAGTCAATGACTTCTTTGTATTCAACATACTGTCCATCCCGTGAGGGATGAATTGCTTGAATGTCCCCAACAACGCACGCAGGCAAGGGAATTCAGTGTCCTCTGCCTAGCTTCTCCCCATGTACAACAAACTCCAACAATAATCTTTAGGCCACCAAGCAGTATTGTCTGAAAGAGAATGACAAAAACGCTATTATTCTTTAATGGACAATTGTTGTGTACTGTCTATATTCCTAATGTAGCAGCACGGTGCAGAATATGACAGACACATGTTAACTAGCTAGCTACAACAACACAGGTACAGTTACTTAACGACTAATGTGACTCATAAAGCCAAAATCATGCCTTTACTCGTTGTCATCATTATCAAAACATTCCTCCAGTTTTGCTCCTAATGAGATGCACTGAGGCTAGCTAGGCTAGGTTCTCCAGTAAGAGCTGTCTGTGCTCGAACACCGTTATGTATACCTCAGTGGACCGCACCCGCATAGGCTCCACCAGTTGTGAATCGCCATCGCTGCTTGCTGGTCTCACAATTTTTGTTCTCGCTGTCTCAACTCCTCTTCCGTGTATTCCAGCTCAAATGAAAATGGCTGTATGTCCCTTTGTAAAAGAACACTGAAACATTTTCCGTCTTCTTGGAAAGAAGAATCATCGAAAGCAGCCTTTGGAATTATTTACCAATCTCGGACAGACAGTGCATGGTAACATAGCTCCCGTTAGCCTGTAGAAAACTAGTACTGCTCCCATTTTCAAAAAGCCCGCCTTCGAGCGTGGGAACACAATTTGACACGGAAGTAGGGCTTTACAAAGCCAGGAAAAATGAGTCAACCTAATGTCGTGGCAGATAGGAACATCGTTGAGACAAGTCCAATGGCTCTATTGAACAAGGACAACCATATCTGCTCATGACTAGCGTGATTGTGCAATCCGCGAAACACCAAGGCCACAATAACTGCTACAAAACATGACACCTCTGTCAAGCGATGACATCACTCTCCTGGTGCGAAAATTCAAACATACGGCTATGGTGCATAATTATGCCTGAAACACATCTCATCACTCATGATTATGTAGGGAGACTGGAAAAGCACCCAAAACAGATTCTAGTGTAGCGGTGAAGTTTCCCTTTAAGAGGGACTGTAATCAGAAATCAGTTGGTAAATAAGCATGTTTCCCTGCGATCGATAATGCTACTTTGTATCGTTGGCTCAGCTGAACACAGCAGTTGACTTGGGAGGCTACTGCAATCACTCGCGGCATAACAGCTGCTTCATGAAAACTCATAATAATGCTAGCTAGCATTTGTTGGAAGCATTCAACATTGTCTGTGTAGCACTTAGTCAATAGCTGGTTAATAGCAGCATCATTTCAGTGACTGGCTCAGCGAGCAGCTAACGATAGCTAAATAACTTTTATTGTGACGAATCTTGCCCTGGAGGCAGAACTAGGCAATTCCCACTAGATGGGAACGTCAAAATTGGCTATATCGTAAAATAAATTAATGAAAACAAAAATGTGCTTTTCGACTCTGTCAATCACTGTATTCTTATTGGCAGACTCAACAGCCTTGGTTTCTCAAATGACTGTTCACCAACTACTTCTCAGACAGAGTTCAGTGTGTCATATCGGAGGACCTGTTGTCCGGACCTCTGGCAGTCTCTATGGTGGTGTCACAGGGTTAAATTCTCGGGCCAACTCATTTCTCTGTATATATCAACAATGTCGCTCTTGCTGCGGGTGATTCCCTGATCCACCTCTACGCAGACAATACCATTCTGTATACATCTGGCCCTTCTTTGGACATTGTCTTAACTAACTTCCAAACGAGCTTCAAAGCCATACAACACTCCCTCCGTGGCCTCCAACTGCTCTTAAACGCTAGTAAAACCAAATGCATACTTTTCAACCATTCGCTGCCCGCACCCGCCTGCCCGCCCGACTAGTATCACTACTCTAGACGGTTCTGACTTAGAATATGTGGACAACTACAAATACCTAGGTGTCTGGCTAGACTGTAAACTCTCCTTCCAGACTCATATTAAACATCTCCAATCCAAAATTAAATCTAGAATCAGCTTCCTATTTTGCAACAAAGCCTCCTTCACAAACATACCCTCGTAAAACTGACTATCCTACCGATCCTCGACTTCGGCGATGTCATTTACAAAATAGCTTCCAATACTCTACTTAGCAAACTAGATGCAGTCTATCACAGTGCCAACCGTTTTGTCACCAAAGCCCCATATACCACCCACCACTGCGATCTGTATGCTCTAGTTGGCTGGCCCTCGCTACATATTCGTTGCCAGACCCACTGGCTCCAGGTCATCTATAAGTCTATGCTAGGTCTATGCTAGGTAAATATCAACACCCACCCGTAGCACGCGCTCCAGCAAGTATATTTCACTGGTCTTCCCCAAAGCCAACACCTCCTTTGGCCACCTTTCCTTCCAGTTGTCTGCTGCCAATGACTGGAACGAATTGCAAAAATCACTGAAGCTGGAGACTTATATTTCCCTCACTAACTTTAAACATCAGCTATCTGAGGAGCTAAAGGATCGCTGCAGCTGTACATAGCCCATCTATAAATAGCCCATCCAATCTACTTACCTCATCCCCATATTGTTTTTATCTACTTTTCTGCTCTTTTGCACACCAGTATTTCTACTTGCACATCACCATCTGCTCATCTATCAATCCAGTGTTAATTTGCTAAATTGTAATTACTTCACTACTATGGCCTATTTATTGCCTTACCTCTTCATGCCATTTGCACACACTGTATATAGACTTTCTTTTTTTTCTATTGTGTTATTGACTGTATGCTTGTTTATTCCATGTGTAACTCTGTTGTTATTTGTGTCGCACTGCTTTGCTTTATCTTGGCCAGGTCGCAGTTGTAAATGAGAACTTGTTCTCAACTAGCTTACCTGGTTAAATAAAGGTGAAATAAAAATAAATAAAAAATACATCTCAAACCCCTTACTTCACTCCCGTCTGCAACCCCCTATCACAAACCCCTACTTCACTCCAGTCTGCAACCCCCTATCTCAAACCTCCTACTTCACTCCAGTCTGCAACCCCCTATCACAAACCCCCTACTTCACTCCAGTCTGCAACCCCCTATCTCAAACCTCCTACTTCACTCCAGTCTGCAACCCCCTATCACAAACCCCCTACTTGACTCCAGTCTGCAACGCCCTATCTCAAACCCCCTACTTCACTCCAGTCTGCAACCCCCTATCTCAAACACCCTACATCAGTTCAGTCTAGAACCAAACTGTTATCACTTAATCACCGAAAGCTCCTTGCTTTCCCAAAGACGCCCACCATTCAGTAATAGATGAGTGTCTCCCAGACATTGGAGTTTCTCACATCTGACTTTGAAAGGTGTAGTTGCAAATGATTTAACCTGTTCTTTTTGGTCTTACCCACATAAGGGTAATGGAAAGACAATTTGCTTACACTGGCATTTTTACCCTTATACTGGTGTTTTCCCCTTACACTGGCGTTTTGCCCTTACACAGGCGCATTCCATTATACTGGCGTTTTGCCCTTATACTAGCGTTTTGCCCTTATACTAGCTTTTTGCCCTTATACTGGCGTTTTCCCCTTATACTGGTGTTTGTTTTGCCCTTATACTGGCGTTTTGCCCTTACACTGGCGTTTTCCCCTTATACTGGCGTTTTGCCCTTAAACTGGCGTTTTCCCGTTACACTAGCGTTTTCCCCTTACACTGGAGTTTTCCCCTTACACTGTCTTTTTTCCCCTTACACTGGCGTTTTCCCATTATACTGGCGTTTTCCCCTTAACTGGCATTTTCCCCTTTATACTGTCTTTTTCCCCTTACACTGGCATTTTCCCATTATACTGGCGTTTTGCCCTTATACTGGCATTTTCCCCTTACACTGGCGTTTTCCCATTATACTGGCGTTTTCCCCTTAACTGGCATTTTCCCCTTTATACTGTCTTTTTTTCCCCTTACACTGGCATTTTCCCATTATACTGGCGTTTTGCCCTTATACTGGCATTTTCCCCTTAAACTGGCGTTTTCCCCCTTACACTGGCGTTTTCCCCCTTATACTGGCGTTTCTCCCTTATACTGGCGTTTTGCCCTTACACTGGCGTTTCCCCTTATACTGGCGTTTTGCCCTTATACTGGCGTTTTGCCCTTAAACTGGCGTTTTCCCCTTACACTGGCGTTTTCCCCTTACACTGGCGTTTTCCCCTTACACTGGAGTTTTCCCCTTAAACTGTCTTTTTTCCCTTACACTGGCGTTTTCCCATTATACTGGCGTTTTGCCCTTATACTGGCATTTTCCCCTTACACTGGCGTTTTCCCCCTTACACTGGCGTTTTCCCCCTTATACTGGCGGTTTCCCCTTATACTGGCGTTTTGCCCTTACACTGGCGTTTTCCCCTTATACTGGCGTTTTGCCCTTATACTGGCGTTTTCCCCTTATACTGGCGTTTTCCCCTTACACTGGCGTTTTCCCCTTACACTGGCGTTTTCCCCTTATACTGGCGTTTTCCCCTTATACTGGTGTTTTCCCCTTATACTGGCGTTTTCCCCTTATACTGGCGTTTTCCCCTTACACTGGCGTTTTCCCCTTATACTGGCGTTTTCCCCTTATACTGGCGTTTTCCCTTATACTGGCGTTTTCCCCCTTATACTGGCGTTTTCCCCTTACACTGGGGTTTTCCCCTTATACTGGTGTTTGTTTTGCCCTTATACTGGCGTTTTCCCCTTACACTGGCGTTTTGCCCGTACACAGGCGCATTCCATTATACTGGCGTTTTGCCCTTATACTAGCGTTTTGCCCTTATACTAGCTTTTTGCCCTTATACTGGCGTTTTCCCCTTATACTGGCGTTTTGCCCTTATACTGGCGTTTTCCCCTTACACTGATGTTTTTCCCCTTATACTGGCGCTTTTCCCTTATACTGTCGTTTTCCCCTTATACTGGCGTTTTCCCCTTATACTGGCGTTTTCCCTTATACTGGCGTTTTGCCCTTATACTGGCGTTTTGCCCTTATACTGGCGTTTTCCCCTTATGGCGTTTTGCCCTTATACTGATGTTTTTCCCCTTACACTGGCGTTTTCCCCTTATACTGGCGTTTTCCCCTTATACTGGCGTTTTCCCCTTATACTGGCGTTTGCCCTTATACTGCCGTTTTCACCTTATACTGCCGTTTAGCCCCTTATACTGGCGTTTAGACCCTTATACTGGCGTTTTGCCCTTATACTGATGTTTTTCCCCTTACACTGGCGTTTTCCCCTTATACTGGCGTTTTCCCCTTATACTGGCGTTTTGCCCTTATACTGCCGTTTTCCCCTTATACTGCCGTTTTCCCCTTATACTGGTGTTTGTTTTGCCCTTATACTGGCGTTTTGCCCTTACACTGGCGTTTTCCCCTTATACTGGCGTTTTGCCCTTAAACTGGCGTTTTCCCCTTATACTGGCGTTTTCCCCTTATGCTGGCGTTTTCCCCCTTACACTGGCGTTTTCCCGATTATACTGGCGTTTTCCCCCTTATACTGGCGTTTTCCCCTTACACTGGAGTTTTCCCCTTACACTGTCTTTTTTCCCCTTACACTGGCGTTTTCCCATTATACTGGCGTTTTGCCCTTAACTGGCATTTTCCCCTTACATTGGCGTTTTCCCCCTTACACTGGTGTGTTCCCCTTATACTGGCGTTTTGCCCTTATACTGGCGTTTTGCCCTTACAATGGCGTTTTCCCCTTATACTGGCGTTTGCCCTCATACTGGCGTTTTCCCCTTATACTGGCGTTTTCCCCTTACACTGGCGTTTTCCCCTTACACTGGCGTTTTCCCCTTATACTGGCGTTTTCCCCTTATACTGGCGTTTTCCCCTTATACTGGCGTTTTCCCTTATACTGGCGTTTTCCCCCTTATACTGGCGTTTTCCCCTTACACTGGGGTTTTCCCCTTATACTGGTGTTTGTTTTGCCCTTATACTGGCGTTTTCCCCTTACACTGGCGTTTTGCCCGTACACAGGCGCATTCCATTATACTGGCGTTTTGCCCTTATACTAGCGTTTTGCCCTTATACTAGCTTTTTGCCCTTATACTGGCGTTTTCCCCTTATACTGGCGTTTTGCCCTTATACTGGCGTTTTCCCTTATACTGGCGTTTTTCCCTTATACTGTCGTTTTCCCTTATACTGGCGTTTTCTCCTTATACTGGCGTTTTCCCCTTATACTGGCGTTTTGCCCTTATACTGGCGTTTTCCCCTTATACTGGCGTTTTCCCCTTACACTGATGTTTTTCCCCTTATACTGGCGTTTTTCCCTTATACTGTCATTTTCCCCTTATACTGGCGTTTTCCCTTATACTGGCGTTTTGCCCTTATACTGGCGTTTTCCCCTTATACTGGCGTTTTGCCCTTATACTGGCGTTTTGCCCTTATACTGATGTTTTTCCCCTTACACTGGCGTTTTTCCCTTATACTGGCGTTTTCCCCCTTATACTGGCGTTTTCCCCTTATACTGGCGTTTTGCCCTTATACTGCCGTTTTCCCCTTATACTGCCGTTTAGCCCCTTATACTGGCATTTCCCTTATACTGGCGTTTTCCCCTTGTACTGGCGTTTTGCCCTTATACTGGCGTTTTCCCCTATACTGGCGTTTTCCCCTTCCTACACTGGCGTTTTCCCCTTACACTGGCGTTTTCCCCTTTACACTGGCGTTTTTCCCCTTATACTGGCGTTTGCCCTTATAACTGGCGTTTTCCCCTTATACTGGCGTTTTGCCCTTATACTGGCGTTTTGCCCTTATACTGGCGTTTTCCCCTTATAACTGGCGTTTTCCCTTACACTGGCGTTTTCCCCTTATACTGGCGTTTTGCCCTTATATACTGGCGTTTTCCCCTTATACTGGCATCTTGCCCTTATACTGGCGTTTTCCACTTATACTGGCGTTTTCCCCTTACACTGGCGTTTTCCCCCTTATACTGGCGTTTCCACTTATACTGGCGTTTTACCCTTATACTGCCGTTTTCCCCCTTACACTGGCGTTTTCCCCTTATACTGGCGTTTAAGCCCCTATACTCTGCGTTTTTGCCCTTATACTGATGTTTATTCCCCTTACACTGGCGCTTTTCTCTATAAGATCTGGCGTGTTCCCTATGGCGTTTGCCCTTATACTGCCGTTTTCCCCTTATACTGCCGTTTTCCCCTTATAATGGTGTTTGTTTGACATTATACTGGAGTTTTGCCCTTTATACTGGCGTTTGCCTTAACTGGCGTTTTCCCCTTATAACTGCGTTTTGCCTTATACTGGCGTTTTCCCCTTACACTGGCGTTTTCCCTTACACTGGCGTTTTCCCTATATACTGGCGTTTTCCCCTTATACTGGCGTTATCCCCTTATACTGGCGTTTTCCCCTTATACTGGCGTTTTCCCTTATACTGGCGTTTTCCCTTATACTGGCGTTTTCGCCTTATACTGGCGTTTTCCCCTTATACTGGCGTTTCCACTTATAATGGCGTTTCCCTTACACTGGCGTTTTCCCTTACACTGGCGTTTTCCCCTTACACTGGCGTTTCCCCTTATACTGGCGTTTTCCCTTATACTGGAGTTTTCCCTTATACTGGCGTTTTCCCTTATACTGCGTTTTCCCCTTATACTG